>NC_066880.1:13209997-13509997 GCF_022985175.1 Labeo rohita
AGGACACCAGGGCCAGGCCAGCTGCTGTGAGTTGTAAAAGGCAGAGAGAAAATGATTGAGAGGAGAGAGCAGTCTGTGTGGGTCAAGGGTCAGATCTTCACCGCTAAATGAGAACAATCTGGATCTGCTCGTGAACTGTGAGTCAAACCAAAAAACACTGATTAAAAGTGGGGTAAAATCTCTTCAGGACCAAGCTTAGAAGAAAATACAGAGACAGTAGATAGAAAGTAGGGTATAAAAGAAACAGCACATTTGTGAATAAACCAGTGGGCCAGACTCATAAAGTCTGGATGAGACAAGTGGTGCTCGACTGAGATGGACTGTGTTATAATAACGCCAGGGCCTGCTCTGAAAACCGATCGCCTGGCAGGAGCTGCTTAGACTTCCGCTTCAGACTCGGACAAATTTCACTGTAATCACTGCAAGGGTAGATTTCCTGTCTTTCATTCATATGGTCGGGGGGAAATGAAAGCAGGTGACTGGGGAGCACAGTCCCGATGGTGTGGTGGATGGAGACAAGTGGAAAAGGGGCTGCAGACAGCATGTTGGATCCTGTTCCCTTCTACAGCTAATTTACAGCAGTATTACAGAAATCAAAGACTGGTTTGTAGCGTATCAAAAGGCTGTTCTGTGTGGCAGGATTATGTCCAGCTGTCATGTGCATTACTGCATCCCGATCTGACATACTTTGAAAGGGAACAAATATATATATTATTGTATATAAGTGAACAAAACCGTGCTAATAAGGCCTTGTTGCTAATTTACATAAGACTATGGGATTTTAAAGAAATAGCTCACCCAAAAATGAAAATTGTGTCATTGATTACTCACCCATAAGATCTTCATTCATCTTCAGAACTCAAATTAAGATATTTTTGATGAAATCCAAGAGCTTCTGACCCTGCATAGACAGCAACACAACTGACACTTTCAAGGCCCAGAAAGGCAGTAAGGAGATAGATAAATTTAATGTCAATTGAAAAGTCCCAGCTTAGATGTGAGGTAAACATGTGTATGTATGTGTACGTCCTCCACACAGCATGCAGCATGTTCTCAGCGCCTCAGAGGGTTTGCTTCACTTTCCTCCGGCACACAATCCTCGGCGCGACTCATTCAATCCTTGAACTCTGCTCTGACCTCTGTCTGTTGTTTTCCCAAAAGTTCTCAAAGTTCTCAGATATCTTATTTCATACCAGAGGAGGCGCTGACCAGAGAACCAGAATCTCTGACTGAAGCCAGAGAAAGCAGCCGACAGTGTGCTCGTGGGACAGGACCAAAGACTAATTAGATTTGTTCAGACGAGTTCCGAATGTTTTTCTCAAAGAGGAGAAATCGGAGGACAGTCCCAGTCTTGTCGTCTTAAGTGAAACTGAGATGTTGTTTGTTGATCTTTTTACAACTTTAAGGCTAATTGTGTTGTCAGGCTTCTGTGGTTGTTATCACAACTGAGAATCCATGTTGACATTTGCTGTGTGACCTCACAGCTATCATGTCACATTTAAGAAATATCACACAAGTGCTGTTGCACTGGATGTCATCAAGGTTTGATTAATTTTATGCAACAGTTCTATAAACAAGAAGTTAATATTGAGTAACTTGTGTTTCAAAGTTGGCCAGTTAGATTGTATTTTTTTCTCCACCAATGAAAATGTTTCAAAATGAAGCCTAGCAATTTAGGTCTACTCCAGTGTGCTCAGTCTACTCCACTCCAGGTTTTTCACTTCCCGCTCTGGGTGATCCTGGAGCAAGAGAAAGTACCAATGCCCTGAATTTCAAACAAATTGAACAACATGTGTCTACTGGCACAGAGTAAGCATTTATGCAATAGATTGTGGGGTTGACACAGGATGGAGGAAAGTGCAAAAAGTTGAGAAATGCTTAATTTTACGCAAATATCAAGTAAAAAATGCCAGTGACGCAGGTAGTGACATCTGTCATGACTCATGACTATTTTAAAATTAGCAGACTGCATAGGAGTTTTTGATGTATTTAGTAAATCATGTTATTATATGTGACCCTGGACCACAAAACCAGTCATAAGGGTCAATTTTTTGAAACTGAGATTTTGTTAGGATAGGACAATATTTGGTCGAGATGCAGCAATTTGAAAATCTGGAATCTGATGGTGCAAAAAAATCTAAATATTGAGAAAATCGCCTTTAAAGTCACCCAAATGAAGTTCTTAGCAATGCATATTACTAATAAAAAAGTTTTTATATGTTTACACTAGGAAATGTACAAATATCTTCAAGGAACATGATCTTTAATTAATATCCTAATGATTTTTGGCATGTAAGAAAAATAATTTTGACCCATACAATGGATTGTTGGCTATTGCTACAAATATACCCGTGCTACTTATGACTGGTTTTGTGATTCAGAGTCACATATTAAACAGTTGTGTGATACAGTAAAACTTTTATATAATTATTCTTGGTAAAACCTTAGAATAAAGTTCAGTACTTTAACATTTGTTACAGCGATAACATGATAAACAATACTTTTGCTTTCTTAATCATGATTAATGTTTATGTCGTATTAATATATTTTTAATATTTTAAGTTATTTAAATTAACGTTAATAAATGACTGAAAAAGTTGTTTATTGTTAGTTCATAAACCCTTATACATTAACTACAGTGAGGAAAAAATGATTTGATCCCCTGCTGATTTTGCATGTTTGCCCACTGACAAAGAAATGATCAGTCTATAATTTTAATGATAGGTTTATTTTAACAGTGAGAGACAGAATAACAACAAAAAAATCCAGAAAAACACTTATTTGCATTTTAATGAGTGAAATAATTATTTGACCCCTTTGCAAAACATGACTTAGTACTTGGTGGCAAAACCCTTGTTGGCAATCACAGAGGTCAGACGTTTTTTGTAGTTGGCCACCAGGTTTGCACACATCTCAGGAGGGATTTTGTCCCACTCCTCTTTGCAGATCCTCTCCAAGTCATTAAGGTTTTGAAGCTGACGTTTGGCAACTTGAACCTTCAGGTCCCTCCACAGATTTTCTATAGGATTAAGGTCTGGAGACTGGCTAGGCCACTCTAGGACTTTAATGTGCTGCTTCTTGAGCCTCTCCTGTGTCTGTGTTTTGGGTCATTGTTATGCTGGAATACCCATCAACGACCCATTTTCAATGCCCTGGCTGAGGTTATCACCCAAGATTTGACGGTAAATTTCCCCATCCATTGTCCCTTTGATACGGTGCAGTTGTTCTGTCCCCTTAGCAGAAAAACACCCCCAAAGCATAATGTTTCCAATGTTTAAAGTGGGGATGGTGTTCTTGGGTTCATAGGCAGCATTCCTCCTCCTCCAAACACTGCGAGTTGAGATGATGCCAAAGAGTCTTATCTGACCGCAGCACTTCCACCCAGTTCTCCTCTGAATCATTCAGATGTTCATTGGCAAACTTCAGACGGGCCTGTTCTTGTGCTTTCTTGAGCAGGGGGACCTTGCAAGATTTCAGTCCTTCACGGCGTAGTGTGTTACCAATTGTTTTCTTGGTGACTATGGTCCCAGCTGCCTTGAGATGATTGACAAGATCCTCCCGTGTAGTTCTGGGCTGATTCATCACCATTCTCATGATCACTGAAACTCCACGAGGTGAGATCTTGCGTGGAGGCCCAGACCGAGGGAGATTGACAGTTATTTTGTGTTTCTTCCATTTGTGAATAATCACACGAACGTTTGTCACCTTCTCACCAAGCTGCTTGGCGATGGTCTTGTAGGGCATTCTAGCCATGTGTAGGTCTGCAATCTTGTCCCTGACATCCTTGGACAGCTCTTTGGTCTTGGCCATGGTGGAGAGTTTGGAATCTGATTGATTGATTGCTTCTGTGGACAGGTGTTTTTTATACAGGTAACAAGCTGAGATTAATCTTAGCTCTTTACCTGTATAAAATACATCTGGGAGCCAGAAATCTTGCTGAGTGATAGGGGATCAAATACTTATTTCACTCATAAAATGCTAATCAACTTTTTTGAAATGTGTTTTTCTGGATTTTTGTTGTTGCTGTTATTCTGTCACTCGTTGTTCAAATAAACCTACCATTAAAATTTTAGACTGATCAATTTTTTGTTCAGTTTGATCAGTAGGGGATCAAATCATTTTTTTCCTCACTGTAATTTTAATTAACTGAAATTTTTACAGTACCCTCCACTAATATTGGCACCCTTGATAAACATGAGCAAATGAGGCTGTAAAAATAAATGTGTATTGTTTATGTGAATTTTCTCTGAATTCTGACCTTTCAATGAAATCAAACAATTGGAATTGTGGGGAAACTCACATTATGAAATAAATGCATGTTGGTCACAATTATTGGCACCCCTAGAAATACTTAGGAGTAAAATGTCTCTGAAGTTTATTCCCATTCATATTTATATTTTTTAGCACACTGGGGAGACTAGGAGCATGAAATTGTCCAGCCATGACTTCCTGTTCCACAGGATTATAAATATGAGGAACACAAAGGCCAAATTCCCTTAATCATCCATCACACGCAGTAAAACCAAAGAGTGCAAAACAAGACTGTTGAGCTTCACATAATAGAAAGTGGCTGCAAGGAAATAGCTAAAGTATTGAAAATCCCCATTTCCACCGTTAGGGCAATAATTAAGAAGTTCCAGTCAACTAAAGCTGTTACAAATCTGCCTGGAAGACGACATGTGTCTGTATCGTCCTAATGAATGGTGAGGAGGAGAATTTGAGTGGCCAAAGACTCTCCAAGAATCACAGCTGGAGAACTGCAGAGATTAGAGTCTTGTAGTCAGAAAGCCTTAAAAAATCACCACATGTTGTTCGGGAGGGTTTAAAGAAAAATCCTCTTTGCTCATCCAAAAACAAACTCCAGCATATTCAGATGTCAAACACAACTGGAACTTCAAACTAAGACTGGCTTCTATGGTCAGATGAACCTCAAAAAAGAGCTTTTTGGCAGCAAACCCACCAGATGGGTTTGATGCAAACAGGGATAAAAAGTACCCCATGTCCACGGTTAAATATGCTGCTGGATCTGTAATGTTGTAGGCCTATTTTTCTGAGGTCCTGAACATCTTGTTCAGATACACGGCATCATGGATTCTATCAAACACCTACAGATAAAAAATCAAAACTTGACTGCCTTGGTTAGAAATCTTATAATGGGTCGTGGTTGGGTTTTCCGTCAGGGTATCCGCATGGTGCAGCTGACACAGAACAGTATACGTCTATGGGAGGGTCAGAGTGCATTAAAAATATCTTGTGTTCCGAAGACAAACAAATCTTTTATGGGTTTGGAATGACATGGGGGTAGGTGATTATTGATGAAATTTCCTTTTTGGGGTGGAGTAACCTTTTAATGATTAAGTCTGAATGTCAGCCAAATGAAAATTCAAATGGAATAAAAATGAAAACAAAAACATATGTTTAGTCTAATCCTCATTAAAAAAGGTTAATTCTTTCATAAAGGAACTGGATTGCGCTTGTGGCCAGCTTGTTGGCACGGTCAGTAACTGGTAGGCAGCAGGCCAAGCAGGTTGCCCCCAGAGGGACAGTTCCAGCCGCTCGTGTCTGAGACTTGAGCTTTGTTTGTCTGCTCTGTGCAGCTCAGTATCCAACAGACGTGAGCGAGACACACAGGCCTGGCATTACCACCGCTCACACGCTAATCCTGCCCAGACCAAACAGCTTACCCCGGCCGGGGGGGAACATGCTTGTGAAAGCAGGTGTTAATTAGAGCCAGCTCAGTGCGGCGGGGCTGCCGGTGTATGCGTGTCTGTGATATAGCTTGTGAAGAATGGGTGGGCTCATGTGCTGTGACATCACACCCATACCGCCCCGGTGAGGGAGCGCAAACCGACAGGACTTTCATTGTTCGGTGGGAACGGGATCCATGTGTTAGAAATCCTCCTCCCACGTGCCGCAGACACAGACTCGGACTGAAACCCAACTCCGGGCCCAGGAGCACCGTGCTGATGAAAGACAGTGTTAAGGCTCCAGAAATCCCAGCCTGTCACGCCACAGCTCAGCCATCGCCATCGCCACCACCCCCAGCCCCCCGCCCATGGCCTTATGGGAGATGGAGTCTGAGTGTGGGGGTGGATAGACAAGGGGAAATAGGGGAGTGTGTTGAGCAGATGAAGTATATAATTCACATTCTTTATTACTTCAAAAAGGTTAAAATCTCAGCCAGCTCTTGAGAGCAGAAGAGGAAAGCTTTTTGAACAAGATAGCAAGTAACACTATAGTTTTCATGCAGTCAGCCTGTATAAATTTCAGTGCACCTGCCAAGTCAGTTCTAGTATGTAGTTCAAATAAATGTGGATGATTTAGGGAACTTGTCTTTAAAAAGATAGATGGATAGGATAAATTCTGTCATTAATTATTCACCCTCATGTCGTTCCAAACCCGTAAGATCGTTCATCTTCAGAACACAAATGAAGGTATTTTTGGTAAAACCCGAGAGCTTTCTGACGCTGCATAGCCAGCAATGCAACTGACACGTTCAAAGCCCAGAGAGGTAGTAAGGACATCGTTAAAATAGGCCCTGTGACATCAGTGGTTCAACCTTAAAGGAGAGGTCCACTTTCAGAACAACAATTCACAAATAATTTTTTCATCCCCTTGTCATCCAAGATGTTAATGTCTTTCTGTCTTCAGTCGTAAAGAAATTATGGTTTCTGAGGAACGCATTTCAGGATTTTTCTTTATATAATGGACTTCAAATGTGTTCCCGATTTTGAACCTCCAAAATGAAAATAAAAAATGTGTACACTTTTTAAGCACAAAAACTTGTGTAGCACAGGTTCTGGCATGCGCGTTCACGACGTTACGTACTATTGAGTCAGGTCGAAAGGTCAGGTCGAACGTAGGCAGAACCACAGACCCAGTGTTTACAAAGCGAACGCGCAAAGATTAAGAAAGTGCAAGTAAGTCAAACGCTGTTTACAAACAAAAAGCTACAATGTGTCGGACGATTCTGAACTTGTAGGAGAAAATAAGACAGAGTTTTTCGCTATACTCTACCATTTTAGCCGGAGTACACAAACGATGAACTTGATACGTAGTAGTGATGCGAAGTTCGGATCATTTTACCGACTCGGACCTTTGAGTCTCGTTCAGCAAAATGAACGAATCTTTTTTTCGAGTAATTTCATTAATTTTAGCAAAATCAGCATCACATGACAGCCCCATAAGATGAACTAACGACTCGAAAAACCAGAAGACTCGAAACGGGTGAACTAATTCCAGTACATGTTGTGCATGCATCTCTCCGAGACGACCCGTGGACGCACATCTGAGAGCCTGTGCTATGCGAGCTTTGGTGCTTAAAAAGTATACAAATTTTTATTTTTCGAAAAAAATGACAGATCGTTTCGCTAGATAAGACCCTTCTTCCTCAGCTGGGATCATTTAGAGCCCTTTGAAGATACATTTAAACTACAGTTGAAGTCCATTATATGAATAAAAATCCTGAAATGCTTTCCTCAAAAACCATAATTTCTTTACAGCTGAAGACAGAAAGACATGAACATCTTGGATGACAAGGGGGTGAGTAAATTATTTGTAAATTGTTGTTCTGGAAGTGGATTTCTCCTTTAATGTTATGAAGCTACAAGAACGCAGAAGAAAACAAAAGTAACTGTTTTATCTCTTCTGTGTAAGTCTTCGTTGCATGTTTATGAGTATCACGACACCTGTGCTTGGTGTTGCTGACACATGAGCCGGCATTCAGGCCTTCAGACATGTTTTATGTATGCATGCATCATGTAACTTTTCCTGAATTTGTGTCGAAGACTGACACAGAAGAGAAGAAATCATTAAATAAAGTCATAATTTTTTATTTCTTTGTGCACGAGAATGCACTTTGGAATGGCCTGCAATGGAGAAAGAAGCTTTTTCGAATGGTGTAGCCTACTTACATTATCTTATCAGCAGTGTTGGGAACTTTTGTAATTTTGTAATTAAGTTACGTAATTCCGTTACATGTAACTAGTTAATCCCCAACACTGCTTATCAGCAGGGGTTAATTGGACCATGCTAACTGGCTAAACCAAACCTTGACTTCTTGGTCTGAAATGCATGTGCTTAAAGCTTCTCTGGCTTTATTTTTAAATGGAGCTCTTGCATGAAGCTTACTTCCCCTACCCAAAGTGTTCCCATGGTTTTAGCGAGCTGAGTGATGTTGAGTGAGTCGACCCTGAACAAGGTCCTCCAGTGCCCATTTACACAGACACACATGCTCACATCAGACCTTGCACAATCAAGCACTTCAAGCATTCAGAAGGATTTGTCCAGTCAAATAAAACCACTGGTCTTCCAAGAGATTTTGGATTCCATCAAGTTTCCCTTTCTAGTAGAATTAGCTAAAAGATGAATCAAGAGAGGAGGAGGATATCTATCTATCTATCTATCTATCTACACTGACCAAAATTATAAATGCAACACTTTTTTTTTTTTCCCCACATTTTTCATGAGCTGAACTCAAAGATCTAACACTTTTTCTATGTACACAAAAGGCCTATTTCTCTCAAATATTGTTAACAAATCTGTCTAAATCTGTGTTAGTGAGCACTTCTCCTTTGCTGAGGTAATCCATCCACCTCACAGGTGTGGCATATTAAGATGCTGATTAGACAGCATGATTATTGCACAATAATCAGGTGTGCCTTAGGCTGGCCACAATATAAAAGGCCACTCTAAAATGTGCAGTTTTATCACACAGCGCAATGCCACAGATGTCGCAAGTTTTGAGGGAGTGTGCAATTGGCAAGCTGACTGCAGGAATGTCCACCCGAGCTGTTGCCCATGAATTGAATGTTAATTTTTCTACCATAAGCAGAAAAAAGGCGTTTCAGAAAATTTGGCAGTACATCGAACCGGCCTCACAACCACAGACCACGTGTAACCACATCAGCCCAGGACCTCCACATCCAGCATCTTCACCTCCTTCACCTCTTCACCCAGACAGCTGCTGCAACAATCGATTTGCATAACCAAAGAATTTCTGCACAAACTGTCAGAAACCATCTCAGGGAAGCTCATCTGCATGTTTGTCATCCTCATCGGGGTCTCGACCTGACTGCAGTTCGTCGTCGTAACCGACTTGAGTGGGCAAATGCTCACATTCGATGGCGTCTGGCACTTTGGAGAGGTGTTCTCTTCATGAATGAATCCTGGTTTTCACTGTACAGTGCAGATGGCAGACAGTGTGTATGGCGTTGTGTGGGTGAGTGGTTTGCTGATGTCAACATTGTGGGTCGAGTGGCCCATGATGGCGTTGGGGTTATGGTATGGGCAGGCGTATGTTATGGACAATGAACATTTTGAATGCACAGAGATACCGTGAGAAGATCCTAAGGCCCATTGTTGTGCTATTTATCCACGACCATCACCTCATGTTGCAGCATGATAATGCACGGCCCCATGTTGCAAGGATCTGTACACAATTCCTGGAAGCTGAAAACATCCTAGTTCTTGCATGACCAGTATATTCACCGGACATGTCACCCACTGAGCATGTTTGGGATGCTCTGGATTGGCGTATACGACAGCGTGTTCCAGTTCCTGCCAATATCAAGCAACTTCGCACAGCCATTGAAGAGGAGTGGACCAACACTCCACAGGCCACAATCAACAACCTGATCAACTGTACGTTGTGCAGTAATCATGCTGTCTAATCAGCATCTTGATATGCCACACCTGTGAGGTGGATGGATTATCTCGGCAAAGGAGAAGTGCTCACTAACACAGATTTAGACAGATTTGTGAACAATATTTAAGAGAAATAGGCCTTTTGTGTACATAGAAAAAGTCTTAGATCTTTGAGTTCAGCTCATGAACTGAGTGCTGAGTTTATAATTTTGGTCAGTGTATCTGTCTATCTAAATCAACCTTAAATTGACCTGGATGGGTTTGTGAACTCAAAAGCACCAGATGTAGAATAAAATAGCAGTCATTATAAGGAGGAATCTGGGGAATGTTGAAACACATGTATACCATGTCTCGTAATCTATCAGCCTCTCAAAATATGTACCAGTTGATCCCTCACCTTTTACTCCAGACGATAAAAAATGAGGTAATAACTTTTATTGATCATACAGTCTGTGCTATAGTAAGAGGATCTATTGTTCGGTGTAGCAGATCCTGATGGTTATGGTACACTGAGCCAGGTATCTCACAGGGGCAGCACCTTCAGCTGCCAGGATCAATAGTATTGGCTATTAAACTGTTGTGACAGATACAGGATCAGATGAAACTATCAGACAAGACTTCTTTTGTTTGGTAAGGGCTGTCTGGCGTCTGAAACACATCTGAGAGAGAGAGACAGGAGGAGGTAGACTGGAACAGCGCAGCTGATGGATAGCTATTGTGGTGCTCCACTATGGCCCGCCATGTGCACATGGATATATGTTACTTAACTAAATTATTAAAATAAATCATTTGAATTATTATTAAATAAATTAAAATATATATATATATATATATATATATATTTTTTTTTTTTTTCTTCCTGGGTGGAAAAAACTTTATTTATTTATTTTTATTTTTAGTGATTTTATTAGACTAAGATGGTAGATGACACTCAAAAACTTTCCTCTTATAACATAATGGTTTCTGTTTTAACATTTTTTACATATGGGTCAAGCAGTGATTTTATGTTCCATTCTAGATTATTCATGGGGCGATGTGGCCAGGTCCTGTCCTGTTTCTTTCCTTTTGGGAGGTAAATACAGGTCAGTCCAAACAACTGACAAACAACAAAAGAGATTATTTTTAGTAGATTCAAACAAAATTTCCTCTCTACTTTACGTTATAAGAGCTGTCAAAGGAACATGGCAGGAAGTCCTGCATAATTTAAAACTGTGCTGCATGTCTCTGGCCCATCTTGAATGATTGTGCAATGAAACTGTGAGATTTACTTCTCCTGAGGGGATCACTAATCATTACAGGGGCTTTTGGGGGGCGCGGATCTTCGCTGACCACATCCTCTAAATAGAAGCGGTTTCAAAAGATTCTCACACACACATACGCACATGTACACACACCTGAACAGGCAATACACATGCATTTTTCTTCTACTTTTTCCTCTCCAGTGGAAATACTGTCTTGGGAGGATGTGCGGAAGCTATCACACATTTCCTCTGTTTCTTCCTCCCCTCCTTCCCAGCAGTTTCTTCCCAAGACAAGGAAGCAAATATCAGACAGTTCTGTAAAGACAGATACTGGAGTAAATTTGCAGGTTGTTTTAAGATTATAGCGTAGAGATGGCTATGTCTGGAACAGTAAGTGAGAGAAGAAATGCAGACTAGTTTTATTGTTACTTCAGGGACCAGTGGTTTGATCCTCTGAGCCTTTGTACTTCAGTGTAACTAAATGTGTATAATATTAAAAACTGTTTCCGGAAACTGATCATTACTGGCTGTGAGAACAGATAATGATTGATTGATTGATTGATTGATTTAAATGTTTTAGTACATTCAAAGAAATTGTGATTCAATTTTATTCTAAACAACAGTGAAAAAAAAAAGATCTTAGTAATTGCTAGCAAATTCCACAATTACAAAGAAATGGCAAATAACATATTAAATTAACCAAGAAAGTGTGAAGTAGAAAAACTGAAATAGTATTTTCTTGTAAAACATACACCAATAATCTTTTCTTTTTTTTTTTTTTTTTTTTTTTTTTTAAAGTGAACCTCATGAGTTATAATGACTGATGGACTGAATAGTGGTAAAAAAAAAAGTCATTTCAAAAATAATATAATCCAAGTGAATAAAAATAATAGTACAGAAAAAAAGCAAAAAAAGAAACAATATTTGTGTATAAAATAACTTTTATACTTTTTATCTTGCAATTCAGACTTTCTTTCTTAGAATTGCATGATACAAACTCATAACTGAGAGTACTAAAGTCTGAGAAGCCACAACTGCAAAACATAAACCCACAATTCTGAACAAAATATCTGAATTGAGAGTTATTAAATTAGAACTGTGACAAAAAAAGTCTGTTTTCCCCTCATAACAGTATTGCTGTTTTAGTTAATATCATGCAATTCTGACTTTTTTCTTGCAATTCTCACTTTATATCTCACAGTTCTGAAAAAAAGTCATAATTGCAAAATATAAACTCGCAATTGCAAGAATAAAGTCAGAATTGCGAGATACAAACCCCCAATTCTGACTTTTTTTCTTGCAATTGCGAGTTTATATCCTGTAATTCTGACTTTTTTCTACCAATTGTGAGTTTATATTTCACAGTTCTGACTTTTTTCTCAGAACTGTCAGATATAAACTTGCAATTGTGAGTTATAAAGTCAAAATTGTGGGAAAAAAGTCAGAATTAAGAGATACAAACCCCCAATTCTGACTTTTTTTCTTCCAATTGCGAGTTTATATCCTGCAATTCTGACTTTTTTCTAGCAATTCTGACTTTATAACTCACAGATGCAAGTTTATATCTCACAGTTCTGAAAAAAAAGTCAGAATTGCGAGATACAAACATGCAATTCTGAGAAAAAATCAAATTGCGAAATAAAGCCCCCAATTCTGACTTTATTTCTTGTGATTGCGAGTTTATATTCCAGAATTCTGACTTTCTTCTAGCAATTCTGAGTTTATAACATAAAATTGCAAGTTTACATCGCACAGTTTTGAGAAAAAAGTCAGAATTGTGAAACATAAACTCGCAATTGTAAGAAAAAAGTCAGAATTGTGAAATACAAACTCACAATTCTGACTTTATAACTCATAATTGCAAGTTTATATCTGACAGTTCTGAGAAAAAAGTCACAATTGCAAGATACAAACATGCAATTCTGAGAAAAAGTCAAATTGCGAGATACAGTCCTCAAATTCTGACTTTATTTCTTGCAACTGCGAGGTAATATCCCACAATTCTGACTTTTTTCTAGCAATTCTGACTGTATAACATACAACTGCAAGTTTACATAGCACAGTTCTGAGAAAAAAGTCAGAACTGCGAAATATAAACTCGCAATTGTGAGAGAAAACATCAGAATTGCAAGATACAAACACGCAATTTCTGACTTTATAACTCGCAATTGTGAGTTTATATCACACACTTCTGATAAAAAAAAAAAAGTCAGAGTTGCCAGTTTATATTTCATAATATAAATATGTTAATGAAATGTAAATGATAATACTAGAAAAAATGGATTGGATTTTATTACTCCCACTGACCCTGGCTATTTTATTTTGTAAACCAAAATATATAATTTTGTGTCATTTTCATCCAGCCTACTTAGAAGTATAAAATATATGTTTTATGTATTTTGTTTTTGCTTTGGTTAGCTTTAATGGTAAAATTGTTATGAAAAATGTAGTTTGGCATGGCTTGTGGTTGCATAGCTGAGCTGTGTGAAGGGTCATGAAGCTTTGATGTCAGAGTGAAATGTTGCCTCTGTAAACAATAACACCATACAGATGGACCACAGCACTGAAGCAAGGCCTGCGAGCCACGCTTTAATTCTGCAGCCATTTCATAGATCTGACCCGCACACCTCCGGCTATCCATCACACCCCCACCCACCCCACAAAACACCAAACATCACCAGCCTCTTCACGTGTTTCAACTACATTTATTATATCTCAGCAAGACAAAATACAGTTGCATTGCAGTATGAATCTCTTCCAAACAGATGTAGTTTTGTTTCTCGTTCAGGTCAAATTGACAGAGCTACTTTAAAACATCTCTTCCTAAAATATACATTCGTCATCGAGAGCTGAGCCACAGAATGATGAAACTGCCCTACTTTGTCTTCTGGTTTCTTTAGTTAACTGTCAGTCTGAGCTGTGAGCGTTCATCCTGTTCAGTAGACCAGACTTCTCTACCATCTGTCTTTCTTTCTCTCGTTTCCGCTCTCCGTTTTACCCCTAGAGAATCCTCGTCTAAATGAAGTCACCGGGCGAACGAGCACGAGTACTCAAGATCACGTTACTTAACGTGCTATTTTTTGGGGGCCAAAATTAAACAAAACGGTACGGTTCTGTTTAAATAGCTTGTATGTGAATGTGTCTTCAAGAATAAATGCCCTACTGTGTTTATTTTAGTAAACGTCACAGGTGTAAATGGACCACTGTAGTGTGCTTTTATTAGGGGCTCTAATATCTTAATTAGGTTTATACGCATGGCTTATTTTCATAGTCATTAGTAAAAAAGCAATAACAGTGCATGTAATGGTGGAAAGCAAGCTGTGGCGGCACAAGGTCAGCAGCACTGTGGGTCTTAACCCCGTCATGGGTGTGTTTGGAACTATTCCTGCGGCGGTCCACCTCACAGGCCACTCACCTCTCCAGTCTTTGTTTGGCCGGCCGGCCAGCCAGAGTATAGGCCCACCATTGTGAGTCCCTGGATGCTTTACCACTGTTTTCTTTGGGAAGCAGGAAATTGGATGACTGGCTACCTGCTACAACAACATCCTGTACTTGAGAAGTCATCTTTTCACTCCTACCCACCTATTATTCTCCATAGCATTACACCAGCGGTCACTCTCCAGACCTCTGGTGTGAATCGCCCCCACGTGGGCCGGTCTAAGTTCTGGTTGAAATCGATTTTCGGGCCCATCCAGATGCTTCCTTCAAATTTTTGGGGCCAAGAACGGAGCTGATCCCTTTCAAAAGAGCTTTGAGAGCTTTCTAGAAGATTATTATTGTGCTTAAAGGCATAGTTCACCCAAAAATGAAAATTCTGTCATTAATTACTCACCCTCATGTCGTTCCAAACCTGTAAGACCTTCGTTCATCCTCGGAACACAAATGAAAATATTTTTGATGAAATCCGAGGGCTTTCTGACCCTAGACAGCAACATAACTGACACGTTCAAGGCCCAGAAAGGCAGTAAAAACGTTGTTAAAATAGTCCATGTGACGTCAGTAGCTTCATAACATTACAGTTGAACCACTGATGTCACATGGACTATTTTAATGATGTCCTTGCTACTAGTAACATGTTGTTACTAGACCTCATAGACTTTTATTCTATAGATGAAAACAGTTGAAACATTCTTCAAAATATCTGCTTTTGTTTTTTAAGAATAAAAAAAGTCATGGAACGATATGATGATGTGTAAATGATGACAGAAAGTTCATTTTTGGGGGAACTGTCCCTTTAATGATAATGAAACAACCTTAAATCACACAGAATTGGTTGGTGTAGTGCTGTCAAATCGGTTAATCAAAATTAATCGCATCCAAAATAAAAGTTAGAATGTGTATATATTCATATATACATATAATTATGTAAACACAAACTTATTTTGGATGCAAATAATCATGATTAATCGATTTGACGGCACAAGATTGATGTTGATATTTATGTTACATTTGTTAAATGTTATGTTTGTATGTATTTATATATAATATAAACACAGTACAAACACATATTATTTAAACACAAACTTTTATTTTGGATGCGATTAATCATGATTAATCGATTTGATGGCACAAGGTTGATGTTGATATTTATGTTACATTTGTTAAATGTTATGTTTATGTGTATTTTTATATAATATAAACACAGTACAAACACATATATTATGTAAACACAAACTTTTATTTTGGATGCGATTAATCACGATTAATCAATTTGATGGCACAAGATTTATGTTGATATTTATGTTACATTTGTTAAATGTTATGTTTATATGTATTTATATATAATATAAACACAGTACAAACACATATTATTTAAACACAAACTTTTATTTTGGATGCGATTAATCACGATTAATCGATTTGATGGCACAAGGTTGATGTTGATATTTATGTTACATTTGTTAAATGTTATGTTTATGTGTATTTTTATATAATATAAACACAGTACAAACACATATATTATGTAAACACAAACTTTTATTTTGGATGCGATTAATCACGATTAATCAATTTGATGGCACAAGATTTATGTTGATATTTATGTTACATTTGTTAAATGTTATGTTTATATGTATTTATATATAATATAAACAGTACAAACACATATATTATGTAAACACAAACTTTTATTTTGGATGCGATTAATCGCATTTATTAAATGTTATATTTATATGATTAATCGATTTGACGGCACAAGATTGATGTTGATATTTATGTTACATTTGTTAAATGTTATGTTTATATGTATTTATATATAATATAAACAGTACAAACACATATATTATGTAAACACAAACTTTTATTTTGGATGCGATTAATCACGATTAATCGATTTGATGGCACAAGATTTATGTTGATATTTATGTTACATTTGTTAAATGTTATGTTTATATGTATTTATATATAATATAAACACAGTACAAACACACATATTATGTAAACACAAACTTTTATTTTGGATGCGATTAATCGCGATTAATCGATTTGATGGCACAATATTGATGTTGATATTTATGTTACATTTATTAAATGTTATATTTATATGCTTTTATATATAATATAAACAGTACAAACACACATATTATGTAAACACAAACTTTTATTTTGGATGTGATTAATCGCGATTAATCGATTTGACGGCACAAGATTGATGTTGATATTTATGTTACATTTGTTAAATGTTATGTTTATATGTATTTATATATAATATAAACACAGTACAAACACATATATTATATAAACACAAACTTTTATTTTGGATGCGATTAATCGTGATTAATCGATTTGACGGCACAAGATTGATGTTGATATTTATGTTACATTTGTTAAATGTTATGTTTATATGTATTTATATATAAAATAAACACAGTACAAACACTTATATTATGTAAACACAAACTTTTATTTTGGATGCGATTAATCACGATTAATCGATTTGATGGCACAATATTGATGTTGATATTTATGTTACATTTATTAAATGTTATATTTTTATGTATTTATATATAATATAAACACAGTACAAACACATATATTATGTAAACACTGACTTTTATTTTGGATGTGATTAATCACGATTAATCGATTTGACTGCACTAGATGTTGATATTTGTTATATTTATACATTTTTATATTTATATGTATATACATATAAATATAAACAACACGCACACATATATTATGTAAACACAAACTTTAATTTTGGTTGCAATTAATTGATTTGATGCCACTAGATTGGTTTTGATATTAATGTTACATTTATGAAATGTTGTATTTATATGTATTTAAATATACATATAAATATAAACACAGAACACACACATTTATCATGTAAACACAAACTTTAATTTTGGATGCGATTAATTGTGATTAATTGATTTGATAGCACTAGACTGGTGTTGGTATTTATGTTACATTTATGAAATTTGTTATATAAACTTGCTTTTGGCATAATGCTGCCTCCATGTCAGCAGGTCTCAGTATAAAATAGGCCGTATTACAATTCAAAAGAGATCATAAGAAATAAAAAGCACAATTAGTTTTTTCTCAGTTTTCAAATTATTTATTATTTTTTTCTCATTTTTATGCAACATCTGTGTTTTATTAATTTCATATAAAAAGAAAGGTACAAAAAAAAAGAAAAAAGTTCAACAATGGAAACGATTTATTCTAAGAGCAACCTGACAACACAATTTAGGGGAAAATAAAGATTTGATATCGATGCTTTGGTGGTTTGGCGAGATCCTGAGACCGTCTAGTCGTTCTGTGGAGCTTCACAGGTGGTTCTGATCAGGGTTCAGGCACCATCACCACAGTGTGAAAGACCTACATCATGCCGTCACGGCTGGAGGTCAAAGCTATTAAACCAGGGCTTGAACAGTTAATATAAATTGTTTTTACACGTGAGTAATTGGGTTTTTATAGGCCTCTGATTTCACTCGATCTGTTTATGAATGAAAGTGAAACATGTGGACTGAAAGTGGATGGTGCTTCCAAGCCGTTGAAGCTCTGTTGATAATTAGTCATCTGAGCGAGAAGAGCAACAGGAAGCACGGACGCTTTTGTCCATGAAGCAGTGTAACGGGATACGTGGAAGGTCTAGTGAAAAATTGGACATTGTGCGTATGGCCGGGTGACTGTAAATATGAGCAAATGTCTAGATCGGAGCTTTACTCAGAGCTGGGCGACGCAGCGGAGTCCAACTCATCTGCTTCAAGGTCGTGAGGAGATGCAGGCTGTCCTCCTTTCACTCTTTTCCACTTCATCCGTCTGTTTTGAAACCACACTTTCACCTGTGAATTAAAACAAAGATGCATTAAAACAGTCTGGAAGTAATTTTAAGAATAAACGCATACTCTCAAGTGATTCGAAATCATTCTCCAGCCAGCAAATCAAGAGATTTGTGACATTATTTTTGACAGCTGAGCTCTGAGGAACGCAAGTCAGTGACCCCTGTGCATCCCTCGCTCCCTGTGGAAACACAGGAACATGGACCATCTGTTCCCACACTATTTTTACATGCTTCTTCTTGACTGAATCTGTCTGCCACTCATTTTGAAAGCAAAGGGTGGCAGACGGCCAAGATATGTAGGATGCATCGGAAAAAGTGGAGAAAGAGTTGCAAAGGGATTCGGGAGAAGCCGAGCTGTGCTGGGATCTGGCATGTGCTTGGGACTCAGGCCTGGGAAAACCATCAAGGACCAAGCTAAGTGTGGTCTAAGCTTAACTGAAAAAAAAAAGCCTAGTCCGAAATCGCTGAAGGGCGAAGTCAGGGATTGATGGGATGACGGCTCTGCTTCGGTATTGTCAATCATATTTCACACAGACTCATTTTCAGCCAAGAATGCCACTAGCGTGAGCTGAAGTGTCTTTTGTACCTGTCTCTCAGTGAGGTCAAGGTTGACAGCGATCTCGTAGCGGCGCAGGCGGGTCAAGTAGTTGTGGTGGGTGAACTCGGCTTCCAGCTCCCGAAGTTGTTCCTTGGTAAACGCAGTCCTCTCCTTTCTAGCCTTGCAGTTCGAGTCTGCTTTGAAGCTTGAGTCCTGAATATCTAAAAGTTACAAAGAAAGACTAGTAAGCATTAGTTCTGTAGTCTATGGCAGTTAAATTATATTTGAAAGGAATTGTAATTAAGAATATATTTTGTGGGTCAAACATAGTTTTAAACCCTATTGACTGTCATTGTTCAACAACAGAAAACAGTTTAAACTAGGGCTGTGAGTTGATTAAAATTTTAATCTAATTAATTACATGATGTGTCGATTAATTAATCGAATTAATCGTATATTAATCGAAAAATAAATTGACTGTAAAACCCCCCACAAACGATTAAGTTATTTTTGTGTTAAATGAGAAAGTAGCAAGTAGACATTATAAATTGTAGCTTTAGAAAGAAATATTTTATTTGAGTCAGCAAAAAATTTATTACACATAAACATTTAGGCTGCAATGGCCTAATGTGAACTATGGAACATAAAAGAAGATCATTAAGAAACATCTCAGTATATTTTGTTCATACAGTGAAAGTTATGATCGGGACTAAATCAGCACTCGTGATATTGTGAGATATGTGATATTTAGGGCATAACTGCATTTATGGAGTTGTTGCCCTGCATCATATTTGTCAACAGTCAACTGTATGAAATATAAGATGATGTACAGGTCTGGGGGCGGGGCCAGCGCGTTAACTGCATTAAAATATTTTAATCGTGTTATTTTTTCATAACTAATTAATTAAGTTAACGCGTTAAACTGACAGCCCTATTTTAAACATTTGTCTTCTTTTTTGTTTCACAGAAAAAGGAAAGTCAAGCAGGTTTGGAACAACATGAGGGTGAGTAAATGATGACAGAATTTTCAACTATTCTTTTAAAAAATGCTAAACTCAAATGCAACACTGAAGTTCGGCTCCCCCAGGAGCAACGTGTGTTTTCATGCATGTTAAGTTTAAAACTCTGTCTGCATTAAAACATGGTTACAAGGCGTTTTGTGGGCCACACAGGGCACACATTTGCACAGGGCTCAGTTCAGATCACAGGGTGTTTGAGCCCCAGTTAAAGCATGCTGAGAGTTTGGGGGTTGTCGGGGGCCACAACTGACCACAGAGGACTCAAGTTAGCAAGGAATGCACCGTAACATTGTTAAATCCGTTAACAAAAGAACAAAGGCTCGGATGGGGCTAGCTGAAATCTAAGAGTGTGAATTTGTCTCTTATATACTTATACACATTTTCCTTCAAAATGAAATTCATGCTATGCAGTTTAAACAAGTTTAATTAGTTATTCCAACCTTGTGACCCTTTGTACGCAGCGTATTAGAACCGGTAGCATGAAAGAAAGCTGATGCAATTTCTGCGAAATGACTTTAATTTGTCAATGTGAGAATTCGTGCTTCGTGTTCGCCAGATCCTGGCCAGACTGTGAAACGGACAGGACTGCCAGATGTGAGAGGGAAAGTGAGACAAGTACTTTCTCACATATGGCAACCTGTAGCCTCTGCTCCTAAGAAGGCGCGTTATTATCGTCATTAAAGTCCTGTTCATTTAAATGCACTGCCGAGGGTAATAAATGGAAAGGTGGTGGCAGGTTGGGGGAGAAACACCTGGCACTGTGTGTATGTGCGTGCTCCAGAAAAACAGACTCCAATAAATTTCCCCAGCAAAAGCCTATAAACATTTAGGGAGCAACCTCTCCCCCCGGTGGGGTGTCTGGTGGGCATTTGGCATTTTATGTACAAAGCACTAATAAAGTAATTTGAGCAAATGAATTGACAAGCTCAGTGTTTACCAAACGAAAGGGAACAGTGAACACATACTAACAATCTTTAAAAGGCAACTGACAGAAGCGCAGAAGAATATGTCAATTGACATTGACGATTTTACTTCTTTAAACTGATGTAAACGGCAGAGCTGTGATGTAAGAGAAAGGAAAAAAATGATGAGCACATCATTCGTGATTCAGAATTCATTCTGGGAGCGAATATCACATCTGTTTACAATTTCATGCAATCATTGAGTGTCTGCTTGTCATTTCAGGTAAAGAAAAAAACCTGGTGAAAACATAATCACTACCAGATTTGATTATCAAATCCTTGCCAAAATTTTCACACCTCCGTTCTATCATTTAAACCGTCGTTTTACAACACCTTCCCTCAACCTCTGTGATGAATATTTTCACGATGGTGAATTTCTCTCCAGTCAAACTGAGAGTGTGTTCTGTGGAGATCCTGTTACTGCTTAACGACAGGAAAATGTCAATGGATAAGAATGTAGAAGTGGGATCGCAGGCAAGTTATATTACAGACGTGGTCTGGCTTGTTTCGACCGCAAGTGATGTAGGGTTACATTAAGGTAACTCGGAGAAGGAAAGGGTATATTTATTCCCCGCATTAGACTATGAGGCCTGGATGCATTGTTGTAGTAGTGGGCCTAGTGATGGATTTGACCTAATCATTTTTAAATGCCACTCGTAACAAATATTGTCTTGCTGTTTTGGCCAGTGCTACACAAGGCACTAATGGAGAAATGTATTTATCTTCAAGAAATTTTCCCTGATCCCAGAAAACTGTCTCAGTTTCCACAGAAAGGCTGAGAGATAAAATTAATACACCAGATGTGCCACAAACACTGAGGTTCACTTTTCCTCTTCTCAGAATAGCGTGAAATTGGAAATACGGAGAGCGTTCATTATGAAAATTATATAGATATAATTATTTCTTGGCATCATTAGCCAGAAGCTGTAATACTCATCAAAACCTACATTTATTTAGATATTAAAATGGCCGAATATGAACTTTTAGCACAAAACTTTACATTTTAATATGGGGTGTTTAAAAAGCTTATTTTAATAATAATAATAAAACTTCTATGACTCAGTTTGGTTTCAGTTTTTGAGCATCTTCAGTCTAGTATATTAGATTTGAAGAGATTCATAGCACATATATACGCTTATATACAGTCCTTGATGTATATCCACGTCTTTCATCCAAATCAAAATATTTGAGAAAATCAGATCTGGGTTGAGAAAGTGTGACAGATGTTACCACATGTCAAAAGCGGCAAACAGATGATTCGAAAACAATAGCAAACACCGTAAAGCTGAACTTTACCTAAGAGCCTCCAACAATTGAAGGAAGCAACTGCAGAATAATATGCGCAAAATAATGTGTTATGGGTCATCCTTCATGTCCATGCTTGCTGTGAGGAGTTTTAAATAGAATGTCTGTAGTAAAATCTATTACATCCTTAAAGAGACAGTTCAACCCCAAATGAAAATTCTGTCATTGTTTACCTTTTTGTTGTATATGTTGCTTTTTCATTTGTAATACAGTGAAATGAAAGTCAGCAGGTTCCGGTGTTGTTTTGACAAAAACAGTTGAAATAATTATTCTTTTTTGTTTTCCACAGAAGAAAGAAAGTCATTTAGATTTAAAATGATAAATATGTGAGCATACACAAACTTGCACTGAATTTAGATGCTAAGTTAAATCTTCAACAGACAAAAAAAAATTAGAATGTTCACATGATTCGGAGTGAACCACTCCAGCCATCGCCTCATATCTCATTCACTCTTGCCTAAATGACTCACCTGTGATTTCTCTTTTCCGCTTGGAGCTTTTTTTCTCTGTGTCAACCGCTGGCACACTTTGGGGTGAGTATTCTCCCTCTAGACATGCTGTGACTGCTCCAGGCAGCCTGTCTCCCCCTGCACTGTCCAATTGAGCTCCCACCGCTTCTGCCGCCCCCTGGCACGGCTCCTGCCCTCTGCCTCTGGGTTCACAAGGAGCGAACTGCCACTCCGTCCGCTGGTACCCGCCGTGCGCCTCCGGATACAGTCTGTCCTCGCGAGGGTAAGCGTGCGGCGACGGCACCAGCGCGTAGTCTGTGTAGGCCAGGAAATCGTGCTTCTGGTGCAGGGCGAACGGGGCCTGCTGGTAGGGCTGTAGCCCGGCTCCGGAGCCTCCCGAATGGGGGCTCCTGACGCAGCCCCACAGAGCGCTGCCCGTGTGAGGGCTCCTCATGCAACTGCTGGCTGGCTGGTCCATGCTGAAGAGCACACAGTACAGAGTATAGGTGTCCTCAGAGATGCAGCTTTCTGGGTCTGGTGGGAAATATCCACTTCAGCATGTGCACGTCAACGCCTCAGAGTCCACCTTTGCAAATCAAGAAGCGGCCTTTCCGTTAGTCTGGTGTAAAACATCAGCTCACACACTCTCTCATTCAGCTTTCAGCCTGAGCCACTACATCCACTCTCAGCTCTACACGCTCTTTTCACAGTTCTGAGACATTCCTGACAAGCGATCCCTCCTCCTTTTTAAGCACTTAGGTGGGAAAGAGTAGCAAGTTTATGGAGTGTAACGTGAGCTTGCAGAGGAGGAGTCCTGCGGTCCACATGTTGGTACCCCCCAACCCAGCCCTGCCTCATATACTATTAATCATGGAGGATTTTATATGCACATCTAATGGGATTTCCAGGTGCTGGCTTTTAAAGGAACATTGTCTGTAAAATATAAAATGAACACCCACACAGGAAAGTTGACCGGATCCTTTTTAGTTTCTTTTATCCCCAGAACCCCTATTTTCACTCTGCTACTTTTTATGCAATTCACGTTTTTGGTGGGAATTTGTACCTCACTTAATATGAACCGTGGCGCTCCATGGTCTGCATTAAGGACGTGTGTATTGGCTGTGGACACAGCCAGGGGTTTCTGTCACACTGCTGGTGAAAAGGCCTGAAGCAGTGCTTCCTTCCACACCTCTTGCGCGCACAAGCTGTAGTACAACAAACACACAAACGTGCTGTCATTAAATTTAACACCAAATTAGTCTGTAAACTCATTAGCATCTTAATTATCTGAATAATTCCTAAGTTATATAAAACAAGGCTGGAACAAAAATGCTAAATGAAAAATGTGTAAACAGAACTGCATATGTTTTTATAAACAATGATTATGTTCAAAAGTTATATTATAATATTATATATTATACTATTATTAGATATTCTATTGTATTATTATTATTTTCTTTTTTACTCTTTGATGTATTTCATTCCTGTGGTTTGAGGAGGCAGTACTTCAGTCTACAGTTTTGATCATTTAGAAATTAGAAAAGATTATTTAGAGATCATTCTTGGTTGTCAAGAATCTTTTATATTATTTTTAATGTTTAAAACTGCTGTGATTACATTTTTAGTATTATTTGATAAATGGAAAGTTCAAAAGAACAGCTTATATTTAAAAGCTTTTGTCACTTCATAGATATTGTTGCTATTTTATTTTTTCATACAATTTAATGTGTCCTTGCTGAGTAAAATTAATAATGTCTTTTAAAATAATTGTACTGACCCCAAACTTTTAAATGGTAATATAAACCAATTATTATATTATATTATATTATATTATATGTGACCCTGGACCACAAAACCAGTCATTAGGGTCAATTTTTTGCAATTGAGATTTATACATAATCTGAAAGCTGAATAAATAAGCTTTCAATTGGTTTTGTGGTCCAGGGTCATATATTATATTATATATTATATATTATATATTATTATATTCAAATAAATATCAAATAAATGCTGTCAGTCTGAACATAACTTACACTAACTTACACACAGATAGCATCACTCATTATTTGTGATTGATTTATATTCACATTTACATTTATTCATTCATTTTTTGGGAAACTATGATACATTTTTAATATTGTTTGATGAATGGAAAGTTCAAAAGAACAGCATGCATTTGAAATAGAAATCTTTTCTCACACTATAGATGTCTTTGCTATTTTTTCAATCAATTTAATGTGTTCATGCTGAGTAAAATAATTAATTTCTTAAAAAATAATTGTACTGACCCCAAACATTTGAACTGTAATGTATATAAACCAGTTATTATATGTCAAATAAATGCTGTCAGTGTGAACAAAACTTACTTTACACTAACTTACACAGATAGCAATACTCATTATTTGTGGCTGATTTATATTTACATTAACATTATGCATTTATCAAATGCTAAATTAATAAATGGGGATACAGTAAGTAATTCATCATAAAGAGGAGTTTTAAGTGAAAGCCAGGGTTTTTTTCTTTTCTTTTTTCTTTTTTTTAATTAGGATTCAGTCAAATGTCTTCGAAACGCTGTCAGGGGTTATTCCACTAGCCAAGAACGGTTAACGAAACGGTTCTGTAAAGTGATTTTTGGTAACACAAATGATTCAAGGATCATTTTTTAAAATCAAGTTTTGGTTTGGAAATAAATTGTCAGAAATACAGATGCCATTGTTATGGCATGCTTAGTTTCAAATAAATGAACACTAATAAAGAAGTCCCTGCTATCCATATTTCACATTGTTTGAAATCATGCGAGCAGTGGATCTTCCAAATGTGAAGTCATTTCTCCTGTATTCTAGCCATGTGTTTGTTCTGGCAAGTACTATTGAGCAGCTTTCACTTGACATTTCAGTGTGGTTGAGGTTGGAATCTCTCGTTTTCTCTCTCTACGCACGCTGTATAACAAGTGATGGAAAGCGAACGTGTTTAGTTGCATTTATAAGAACTGTGGTTTGTGGTTATTTTTTATTGTTGCTTTACTTTGTCCTCTGTGTGATCCTGACCTTTGTGAACAGCTCAGCCTTCACCTCAACTAGAGCAGCGTAATGTTTAAAGGCTCTGAGGTAAGACTACAATCCTTTCCCTTTACCCAGCAAATAGCTGAGCCATGAAGCATCCACCTCTTTTACTGGCAATCTGGGCCCTGCCATGACCACAGGGGGCTGGGGTTAGACAGCATTTGCGTTTAGACAGGACCATCTGTGAGTGAGAGTTTTGCGTTTTTTTTTTCTCTCTGTGTGAGTGTGTGTCGGTCCACGCACATTTTGGGTCTTGAAGTAGTCACCGCTCCTTGCTTAAACCTGTTGCCGTCAGTCGGCCAGGGCAGGTTGGGGGCAAAGAGGGTGTTTTTGTGTTTTCATTTGATCCATCTTCATGACACCAGAGAGAATAAGAAGGATGAAAGAGAGTCCTAATGGAGCACCGGCCCAGGCCAGACTCGGGTCAGAGAGCTGTGGGAGAACAGAGGAGATTCAGACCCTGCTGCTGTACACTTCATTTACTGCTTCCGCCAAACTGCGAGGCACACTCTCACACACAACCAAAACACACACACATGTGGCGCTGAACTTTTGTTTGAACTGAGATGACAGTCAAGTGAAATGATTGACAGTAGTTTGAAATATATACTTTTCATAAAATATCATCATTTTTTCCTTCAAATCCAAATAGTTTTCAGTCATTTGTATATATATATTGCAGTTAATTGATTCCACTGGTTATTTTTTTCCAAATAGATCTATGAAAAATTACATAGTCCGACGGAGTGATTCAGTTTTTCTGATGACACTTGATGCAGCTCGGTTAACTGCATAACACTTGTGCACAAATTGTTTTGCGTTGACGGAAAAACTAAATAATGCTGCCCTCTAGTGATTGAGAAAGACAATTTTATGCTAAACTTGTGTAAAAATGTCTACTATTTATTTCATACTAAGTAATCATCATATAAGTTTTCTTTCGTTATCTAAACGTTTTTCTTTCATTAAATATTTGCTAGTATATGTATTTTTCTTCTGTGTCTTTCTAGTAGAGGTAGTAATAAGCTTGGAAAAACCACACAAATCACTTCTGTGTTCTAAAAATAACCGGATATTTCATGTTTCATGTCCCCAAAATGCAATAAGGTGATTTTAAAAATCATATATTACATTTTTGAGAGTAAGGTTTAATGTTGATATCGCAAATGTAGCCTATTTTGTTACTCTGAGATAGAAATAGTGGAACTCCCTGGTGAAAAAAACAGCATAAGCTGGTGAGGTAGGTTTTGATGCTGGTTTAAGCTGGTCCTTTGCTGGCTTATGCTGGTCCTTTGCTGGTTTTTGCTGGTCAAGGACCAGCATGAACCAGCAAAGGACCAGCATAAACCAGCAAAGGACCAGCATAAACCAGCTAAGGACCAGCATGAACCAGCAAAGGACCAGCATAAACCAGCTAAGGACCAGCTTAAACCAGCTAAGGACCAGCATAAACCAGCAAAGGACCAGCTTAAACCAGCATCAAAACCTACCTAACCAGCATCCCAGCATCAAAACATACCTACCAGCATATGCTGTTTTTTCACCAGGGTTTTCTATGGGATTATTTTTGTGCCAATAAGAATGAACGTAACTTTATAAAACTGAACGTAACTTTCCAAGAAACGATCAAAAATATGCCACTGCAAAAGAAGAAAAACACAATGAAAATGAAAAAATGAACTCAGTCGCACGAATTTAACATGCTCTTCAAATATGCTTCATTCTTTGTTAATGATTTTCAAAGAATCGTTTTCGCGAATCATGGATTCTGAATGCATTGCCACAGCTTTCGCTTACGCTTCGCAAATTTTCGTTTGCTGTTTTGGCACAAACCTCTCGTGGGGGCGGGCTTAACAGCGATCTACTCTAACTGGCTAATGAGCTTTTGATGGACAGTTGCTCTCTGACCTGGAAGCACGGACGGTGACGTCAGTGGTGCAATACGTCGTGCTTTGTTTATAGAAAATATCAGAACTGTTGCACACTGTACATTAATAAAACTTTTATCGATGTTATTGATTAACGTTACTTTAGCAACACGAACTTACTTCAAGCTGCCCTGAGGGACAAGCTGAGGTGGAAGATGATGCTGCTCCGTGTCTCTGCTGGGAGCTCATCTTTAGAAACTAAGAGACGACCGTAGGTGAAATACTAATAACATTAATACTTAATATAAACAAAGCACGACGTATTGCACACCGCAACAACTTTCCAATATGTGCGCCACTGACGTCACCGTCCGTGCTTCCAGGTCAGAGAGCAACTGTCCATCAAAAGCTCATTAGCCAATTAGAGTAGATCGCTGTTAAGCCCGCCCCCACGAGAGGTTTGTGCCAAAACAGCAAACGAAAATTTGCAAAGCGTAAGCGAAAGCTGTGGCAACGCATTCAGAATCCATGATTCGCAAAAACGATTCTTTGAAAATCATTAACAAAGAATGAAGCATATTTGAAGAGCATGTTAAATTCGTCCGACTGAGTTCATTTTTTCATTTTCATTGTGTTTTTCTTCTTTTGCAGTGGCATATTTTTGATCGTTTCTTGGAAAGTTACGTTCAGTTTTATAAAGTTACGTTCATTCTTATTGGCACAAAAATAATCCCATAGTTTTCCAGTATATTTTAAATAGGCTTTTGGAAGGTTTAAGCCGTTTTGAGGTAAACAGTTTTTGTTCGAATTTGTAGCCTATATATAAATTTAGATATTCATGTTTTAAAAAGGAACTGTATGTGTAGATGATGAACAAAAGTCAGAATTTTCCTTAGAAACTGGCACGCCAGACTCTTGTCAAATAAGTTTAGCATTAGCATGTTGCTAAACGCTACACCTGTTTTGAGTGAAACTTTTGTTTTTAAAACCAAAGCTATTTCGTCGACACTTTGAGGGACTAAGCGAAAAAAGGTTATTCTTAATCAAGTTCGTTCGCTGCGTCAGGTTAAGGCGGATTTGAGGAGTTGAGACGTTGAAAAAGGCGGGTCCACGTTAAACATGGCAGCAAACAAATCGGTTATGAATGGTAACGAACGATTGTATATATATATATATATATATATATATATATATATTTTTATTCTTACTTGTACAGTAGTATTCAAAGTAAAATGTAAAATAGTAAATACAACAGTATGCTCTCTGGTAGCTGCTTCTCTTCACAAATCTGAGTCTGGATAGCGCCATGTTTAATAACGGATGAAAATGAGGCTGTGAGGATTGTACTAATGTTAACAACATACTGGAAATGACCTATTCGAAAAACTTGATAAATCTCTATAAAACAGTTTTGAACTTTGAAGGACTGTAAGTCTGTCCCTCACAGCTTAGTTTTTGTCTGTTTTCTGTTCAAGTTGTCTAACCTACTTTGTTGGAGTTTGGCTTGGCTGGTTTATTTTGTCAATTGACATAAAACATAAAAGAGGGATTTGGCTAAAATACATATATTCGCATATTTAAGATGCATTTTTCTGGAAAATGCTGCCTACGGTAGGTACACTACCACAAGTTTATGAGCTGTAAGATTTTTAATGTTTTTAAAGAAGTCTTTTCTGCTCACCAAGCCTGCATTGATCCAAAGTACAGCAAAAACAATACAATTCTGAAATATTTGTACTATTTAAAATAACTGTTTTCTATTTGAATATATTTTAAAATGTAATTTAATCCTGTGATCAAAGCTAAATTTTCAGCATCATTACTCCAGTCTTCAGTGTCACATGATCCTTTAGAAATCATTCTAATATGCTGATTTGCTGTTCAAGAAACATTTTATTATTATCAATATTTTAAACAGTTGAGTACATTTTTTCAAGATTCTTTAATGAATAGAACGATCCAAAGATCACCATTTATCTGAAATAAAAAGCTTTTGTAACATTAGATACGCTGTACTGTTCAAAAGCTTGGTATACTTAGTAAATATATTTTTTTTTTAAATAAATTATAGAAATTACTACTTTTTTTTTTTTTTTTTTTAGCAAGGATGCTTTAATTGATCAAAAATGGTAATAAAGACATTTATAATGTTACAAAAGATTTCTATTTCAGATAAATGCTGTTCTTGTGAACTTTCTATTCACCAAACAAACAGCTGTTTTTTTTAACATAATCATAATAATAAATGTTTTTTGAGCAGCAAATTGGAATATTAGAATTATTTCTGCAGGATCATGTGACTGGAGTAATGATGCTAAAAATTAAGCTTTGAAATCACAGGAATAAATTACATTTTAATTACATTCAAATAGAGAACAGTTATTTTAAATAGTAAAAATATTTCAAAATTGTACTGTTTTTTCTGTACTTTGGATCAAATAAATGCAGGCTTGGTGAGCAGAAGAGACTTCTTTAAAACACATTAAAATCTGTTCAAAAAACTTCTAACGGGTAGTACAGGAAGATTACTACATTTTGTAACAGAGAGAAATGTCTCAAAGCAACATTGTTTTTTATAAGCGTCACTTGAACTTTACTCTTCTCAAGGGGCTTTCTCTGAGTTTGCTGGGAAGAGCCGAGACTCCTGCGTGGCATGTTCATGGAATACCTTCCTGTGGATCCCGTCCTGTCCCAAACATCCAAGGGCAGGACTTCCTGCTGTGCAGCTCGGGGCTTTGAAAACGAGGTCCAAACTGCTCCCCAGAGAGTTCTCAGGATCAGGCCCCTACATACTCAGCAAGCCAAAAGGGAACAGCCGTGGAAAACACCTCCTGTTACACCAGGCATGCTCCAGTTTACATGACATGCACAGTCACACATACGCAAACACGTGAACAAACACTCTAAACTTAGCTCCTGGTCCTATTTTTGTACTCTTTTGTATTCACACTCACACACATTTTTGTAGAGATAGATCTACATGCTGTATTTTTACAGACACACACCTGATATCCCAGCAGCATGTGTTTTAGACCTTAAGTGCCTTTTTAGGTAAATTGGCTAATTTAATTCAAAAATTGTCTCTTTGCAAAGTGCATTACTCATGATCTGTTTTTCATGGTCTGTAATGCCTCTGTTATGGAAGTCAATAGGGAACATCTGCAAGTTTCCCATAATTGCCTTAGTCATTCAAAGATGGTTTCCAGAGGTTCTGCTTAGCATTGAATGTACTTTGTCCGTGATGGACAAAGCCAGACTACCTAAACAGTTGAGACAAAAGAATAATGTTTAAATACAGTAGAAGTCAAAAGTTTACATAAACCTTGCCGAGTCTGCAAAACGTTAATTATTTTAGCAAAATAAGAGGGATCATACAAAATGCATGTTATTTTTTATTTAGCCCTGACCTGAATAACATATTTCATGTAAAAGACATTTACGTATAGTCAACAAGAGAAAATAATACTTGAATTTATAAAAATGACCCTGTTCAAAAGTTTACATAGATTCTTAGTACTGTGTTGTTACCTGAATGATCCTCAACTGTGTTTTTTTGTTTAGTAATAGTTGTTCATGAGTCACTTGTTTGTCCTGAACAGTTAAACTGCCTGCTGTTCTTCCGAAAAATTGTTCAGGTCCCACAAAATCTTTGGTTTTTCAGCATTTTTGTGTATTTAAACCCTTTCCAACAGTGACTGTATGATTTTGAAATCCATCTTTTCACACTAAGGGCAACTGAGGGACTCGTTTGCAAATATTACAGAAGGTTCAAATGCTCACGGATGCTTCAGAATGAAACACAGTGCATTGAGAGCCGGGGGGTGAAAAATTTTGGAATATGAAGATCAGGGTGAATTTAACTTATTTTGTTTTCTGGGGAACTTGTAAGTATCTTTTGTAGCTTGTGAAGGACAGTGCTAAATGAAAAAAATATGATATTTAGGCAAAATAAGAAAAATGTACACATCTTCATTCTGTTCAAAAGTTTTCACCCCCAGCACTTAATGCATTGCATTTCATTCTGAAGCATCAGTGAGCGTTTGAACCCTATGTAAAAATTGCATGTGAGTCCCTCAGTTGTCCTCCATGTGAAAAGATGGATCTCAAAATCATACAGTCATTGTTGGAAAAGGTTCAAATACACAAAAACGCTGACAAAAGAATTTGCGGGACCTGAAGAATTTTAACTGTTCAGGACAAACAAAACAAAAACAGCTGTGGATCATTCAGGAAACAACGCAGTATTAAGAATCAAGCGTATGTAAGCTTTTGAGTCATTTTTATACATTCAACTATTATTATTTTCTCTTGTGGACTTTATGTAAACATCTTTTATGTGAAATATCCAGGTCAGTACTAAATGAAAAATAACATGCATTTTGTATGTAAAATAATTAACAGTTTGCAGATTCTGCAAGGTGTATGTAAACTTTTGACTGTAAGGATAACTGGTATGTTTTGTCCTGACATTGCAAGTTTTTCTCCCCTCTGCTGTCCATTTCTAATTCTCCATGTGTTGTGCTAACATTCGTCTAATCCTTTGGCTGCATTTTTGCTTTTTATCAGAAAGCATATGCAGTCATAGTGCTAATGAAGCGGTAGAAACAAGCAACTTTGGCTGCTGATATGACTCACTATTCAATCAAAAGGAAAAGCAAGGGAGGAAAGACATTCCAGATGTCAACAGTGAACTCTGCACAGCTCCGGTTTGTGGTCACAAGAGCTTTGTGTACCTGTCCTGCTAAATCCATTATGCATCTCCTGTACGTGGCTTCGCACAGCCAGAGAATTCTCGGAAGCCTTTCAATCAAGCGCGTTGCTGCGTTGCATTGCTCTGCTGCTTCGTGCCAGGCTTCTCCGGAACTTGCAGAATGCGACATTTACGGCGAGCGCTGTTTGGGAATTCCAGTAGCCAAGGTGTGGGAATCGCACTGAAGCTGAGATGCGGGAAGCAAGCTGACTAATACATTTCTCGATAGCAGATACAACCCAGATCTTCATTCAAAGATTTCTTCATTCAGCTAACAAACGAAATGAGTTTTAAATGTAGGTTGCACTAGACTGAGGTAAGCCAGATGGAATAGTGTAGGGAGTAACAAATAGCAGGAGGTTTGGCTTGCTTCAAGAGAGCATACACTCCATGTAGGTCTCTCTGGACCGCTCTCTGTAAGCCGCAGCAGGCGAACATGTAGCGTGTTGAGTTTCATGCGTAATATTTCAGGAAAAGGCCTTTTTTATGAGACCTGAGGTCTTGCAGAATCGGTTGTACAACTAGCATTGGTAGTTGTAGCTATCAATCTATTTAAACCCAATCTTCAAAAACTTTCCCATTGAATATGCTCATTTAGTGGAGTCTGTGTACATTGTGTGTTGTAATGGAGCAGGTAATCTTTGGAAATCTGAGAGTTGAGGCTGTTTCTGCTAAATCGCTGTTGAAAAGCAGTATGCTTCAGAAGGCCAAAGCATGTGTATCAGGTGCCAAAACACTGCCATTCTTTTTGTACAGCACCAAAAACGTGATACCAATAGAGTTTTATACGTGATTTCATTAGCGTATGTGGCAGCACGTATATGGGTTTGCTTTAATGAGTGTTGATATGCGGTGCACAGCGAACAGACTGTGTTCTTTCTCTTTGCATACTCCATTAGATGTCCTGCTTTTATGTGGCAAACAAAATGCACTCTGCAGACTATCATGAGACCTCCGGAGTGTCATGTTTCATTGTCTGAAAGCTGTTGAACAACAGCCACTTACTTTAAGAGAGAGGAACAAATCTACAAAGCAGAGGGTTTTATAGAAGGGAAATAAATGGTTGCAGAAATCATTCTTGTAGACGCAGCGTGCTGTGATGCGTTCATTTATTTGTTTAACATTTGTGTGTGTGGAGACACTTTATGGCTTTGTTTCCATGAGGGAAAGAAACATTTGGTTGTGTAGTCGGTTGAGAGGATCGGTTGTGTAGTGGTTATGGTTTATGTAAAGAAGTAAGCACAAAAGCTGTCTATATTAATTTATGTTACTGGTTGATGTTTTTAAACTGTTGGTGTTTCCACTAAGTTCATGTTATGTTGTATTAACAAGCTACTGGGAAAGCTTCTTTTAACAACTGCATGTAAATGGCGTCCTCTTGTGGTTAATTGTGGAAATGCAAAAAAAGTTTACTATAAATTTCAGTTTCACATGTGTACATATAGTGTGGATCAGAATTATATATTATCATGATTCATAATTGTTAATAATATATCTCGTAATATATTATTTTATTACAATTAGAATAAAAATTACATCATTAAAATATTTATTTGATATTTTATTTTATTTTGTTTAAATATAATAAATTGTTTTGTTTAGTTTTATATATTATTTAGTTTTATTTTAATTTATTTAATTTTTTTCATTTTATTTCGTTTAAATTTGTTTTGTTATGTTGTTTTATTTTATTTCAATTTATTTTGTTATTTTATTTAGTTTAATTATTTTTATTTTGTTACATTTTATTGTTTTATTTTAATTTTGTTTCATTTTATTTTATTTTGTTTTATTTTGTTTAATTTAATTTTGTGTAATTTTGTTTTGTTTTATTTTATTTTTTATTTACTTTTGTTTTGTCATTTTGTTTTATTTTGTTTAATTTAATTTTTTTTCTTTTGTTTGTTTTATTTAGTTTTGTTATTTTATTTGATTTTGTTTTATTTTATTCCATTTTCTTTTCTTTTGTTTTGTTTAATTAAATTTCATTTTCTTTCATTTTGTTTTGTTTTATTATTTTATTTCATTTTGTTTTGTTTTGCCTTATTTTGTTATAATTATTATTATTGTTTATAATTAAATTTGATTGTATTTCATTTCATTTTTGTTTTATTTTGTTTCATTTTGTTTCATTTAGTTTAGTTTCATTTTGTTTTTTTTACTATTTTATTTTTTATTTTATTTCATTTCGTTTTATTTTGTTTTATACATTGCAGATTTTATTTTGTTTCTATTGTTTGTTTTGTTTTATTTTGTGTTGTTATGTTATTTTATTGTATTTCATTTTTGTGTCATTTAGTTTTATTTTGTTTCATTTTATTTTGTATCATTTAGTTCAGTTTTATTTTATTTATTTTGAATTTTATTTTATTTTTATTTTCGTTCATTTTGTTTCATTTTTTGTTTTGTTTTATTGTTATTATTTTATTTTTATTTTATTTTGTTGTTTCATTTGATTCAATTTCATTTCATGTAGTTTTTTTTTAGTTTATTTTATTCAGTTTTATTTTATTTCATTTTTTTTTGTTTAATTTAATTTATTTTAATTTTGTTTCATTTATTTTATTTTATTTCATTTTAAATCTCTCCAGAAGACTTGATTCTGAAGGGGTAACTGTGTATCAGTTTAATGGCTTTCATATTACATTGCAGACTTGCTCTCCCTTCATCCATCTTTAAGTCCCAGTTATTGATTTGTGTTGAAAATGCCCACGTATGACTGTAGTATTAGTACTGTTATTTTGTTTTAGTGTTTTCTAGACCAAATGTTGTTGTTGTTTTTTTTTTTTTTTTTTTTTTTTTTTTTTTTACATGTACTTTTTCCTTGTCATATACAGGTATTTTATCAGTATTTTAATACACTTAACTGGACCACTTTATTAAGTGCTTATTTAGGAACTTGTTGTGAACAATTTATGTATTTTAAATGTAAAATGCTGAGGTCCTTTAGGTACAGTGTAAATTATCGTTAAGTATGTGTGGAGACATTTCTGAGAACGGCACCGTTATAAGTTCCAGATGAGCAGGTGTTGAAAAGCGTGTTTAATGTGATGTTTAACACATTTATTGATTCTCAAGAGAGATCAGTCAGCACTGGTTACTATAAACAAAGCAAGGACCGATGCTAATTGGATAATTGGACAGACTAACCAGATGGATTGTTGTTGTCATTATCAGTGACATACTTTCAGTATAGAATGTGAACGCAGGTCACCAGGAACATATGTTCAGTGTCATAAAATGCATGCTTTCACTGTTTTGTTACAAAAGTATCTGTTATTGGCAGTTTCAAATGCATTCTGGCTTAACCATTGGGTAATAGATTTATTTGCTATGCTATAAAGCTTCAAGAACAGCAAGGTGCTGGAAAGTATACAGCATGATCATGCTCACTGTGACTTTTGTTTTTACTGACCCCGCACTCCACCCCACCTTCGTCTAGGGTGACCTAAATTACACCACCCAAGAAATGTTTTCACAAGAACATCTGTCTTCAATTTCACCTAAACCAGCCACAGCCATCCTGGTCATTATTCACAGACAATGAATGACCCTTGTATTTTTATGTGACTCTATTACATTACATCATTTTCGTTTATATATCCCTAAGATATACCTATTGATAGACACAGAACATTGTGCAACATTCAGACTGGGTCGATGCTGGATATTTCTCCCTAATAAAGCCAAGATTTTGGCAAGGAAAAAATACATTTGAAATTCCTCCCTTGTCCCTCATTTGTCATGTCGTACCGAATTTCACCACTAGTGGGAACTCTATGACTTTCAGTTCACCAAGATTTCCCTCTGTTGTTTTGTGTAGTATAATTTCATTATATGTGATTTAAAACATTAGGCAGTTTCGCAAATAGTCTCTTTTTATCCAATTTTTTTTTTTTTTTTTTTTTTTTTTTTTTTTTTGTGATGCAATGCCAATTTTCCAATTTTTCAAGTACTTTCCACATCAGAATGTCACAAAATGAAGTAAACCTTTGAAAACAAGCCCCTCAAGCAGTGAACATTAAGCCACATGTCCTCTGAAATCTAATTCTGCGTAGTACGCCGTGGTGTATTTGAGTAGAGCGAGTGGGATAAAGCCCCAGCTGTGAGGTTCCGAGTCTGTAAGCGGTCATGTTTGCGCACCGGACTCTCCTGAGCATCGTTTCACGCATGTCTGACCACCTTTTCCACCGTGCCAGACTGTCTCAACACCTCCGAGTCTCCTTCCTCCACATGGGAGTGCAGTTTCAAACATTAGCCACAGCAAACATACATCAGTAAATCAGCTCACAGCCGTGACAGATGCATGGAGGACCTGTTACATAGTCACATGAGGGAGAATGTTAAAATGTCTGATTGTGTGCGAGCGTGTTTGTTACTGTGCATGTTGGCCGGCCAAAAAAGTAGCTTACAACCACTTGGGTATAGGGTGTTATCGTGCAGATATGTGGATGGAGACGTACTTGTCACGTCCAAATTTGTATGCCTCCCTACTATTTATTAAAAAGCAGTCAAAGAGAGTGTGAATGTGAGAAACCTGGTTTTTCCACTTTGGAAAACTGACATTTTAAGTCATTTTATGTGTGATTTTAAACATTCGGTCGGACAAAAATATCTTTAAGTGCCATCTAAAACAAAATTCATTAAAAAAAAAGGTGTGATAGTTAGTATTTGCTGAGATATTTTAAGTAATTTCTAACTATTTTATGTAATGGAGTATGCTTAAATAAAATCTAGCACTGAATTAAAAGAAAAAAGTAATTGTGTCTTTTTATCTCACAATTCCCTCTTTTTTTTTGCAATTGCGAGTTTACATCTGACATTTCTGACTTTTTTTCTCTGAACTGTGAGATATAAACTTTTTTTTTTACTTTTTTTCCTCAGAATTAAACTCGCAATTGCAAGTTATTAAATCAGAATTGTGAGATATAAACTCTCAATTTAGTTTTTTTTTTTCAGAATTGTGTGATTCAAACTTGAAATTCTGAAATTTTTAGTTTTTGTTTTAGAATTGTGAGATATAAACTCACAATTGCGATTCATAAAGTCAGAATTGCGAGATATAAACTCAAAATTTTGACTTTTTTCTTAGAATTGCGTGATACAAAATCGCAATGCTAACTATTTTTCTCAGAATTGTGAGATATAAACTTGCAATTGCAAGTTAAAAAGTCAGAATTAAAAGATATAAACTCGGTCAATTCTGACCTTTTTTCTGAGAATTGTTAAGCCAGAATTGTGAGATATAACTCTCAATTTAGATTTTTTCTCAAAATTGTGTGATCCAAACTTGAAATTTTGAAAAGTTTTTTTTAGAATTGTGAGATATAAACTTTCAATTGCAAGTTATAAAGTCAGAATTACGAGATAAATACTCGCAATAATGACTTTTTTCTCAGAATTGTGAGATCTAAACTCGCAGTTGCGAGTTAAAAAGTCAATAGCAAGATATAAACTAGCAATTTTGACTTTTTTTTTTATTATATGTCGCAATTCTGAGAAATAAAGTCATAATTGTGAGATAAACTCACAATTGTTACTTTTTCAGATTTTTTTTATAGAATTTTTGGAATTGATGTAGAGTTTATATCTAGCAATTGTGATTTTATTCTCAGAATTATGAGTTTACATTCTGAATTCTGACTTTCTAACACGCAGTTGTGAGATATAAACAATTCTGGGAACATATGTCTTGTTTTCCCCTCAAAATTGGATTTTATAACTCGCAATTGTGGGGAAATGATACTCTTCTCATAGAATGTGTGTGTGTGTGTGTGTGTGTACTTGTTTTTGCTACATTGTGGGGACCAAATGTCCCCACAAGGATAGTAAAACCTGAAATTTTTCCAGCCTGCGGTCCCCACAATGTTAAAAAATGATTAAAAATAGTAAATGATGTTTATCTGAAAGTGTAATGATGCAAACATGTTTTCTGTGAGGGGTAGGTTTAGGGTTAGGATTGGGTTTGGGGATAGACAATATCGTTTGGTCAGTATAAAATCTATAGAAGTCTATGGAAAGTCCCCACAATTCACAAAAACAAACGTGTGTGTGTGTGTGTGTGTGTGTATTTAGTGCCTCTAATGAGTTTCCATGCTGTATCCCAGCGTAGTGTGTATTTAGTAGTAGAGCTCAGCATGAGTTCTCTCTCTTTCTCTCGTTCTCTCTCTCTCTTTCCCCAGGGTCAGCCTCCTTTCACTCAAGTGTGTCTAACAAGGAGGAAAACAGAAGAGACACTGCCCCCATAAGAAAACAGGACATCAACACAGTCTATCAACTCAATGACAGCTCCCACAAATCCCCTTCACTTCCTATCGCAACTCTCTATACATGCTATCCTTCCATCTTTTATCCCTCCATACTAGCGGTTTCATCTTAATTCTTGCAAAAAAAAAATCTTTTCAAGGCATCCTCCCATCAATCCTCCAATGTTTTGACATTATCCTCTGTTCTCTTTCCTCAGCATCCTTCATTCAGTGTTTTAAAAGTCATACAACAGGCTTGAGTTGTGTAACACCCTCTTATATTTCCCACATGTCCTCTAATATAATTTGTGCAGGACATGTTTGCGTTTTCTAAAAGATTTTAATCCTCATCAGAGATGACAGTCAGGGGGTGTCGAGGGTGTACGACACCTCAATGGCATCCACATGGGTATGTGTGTACTAGCGCGTTTACATGTTGCTTGTGGGTTGTTACGCGTGTGACAGACAAGACTCCCCTCTGCCTCAACCCACTACACTTTCCACCGCTCCCCCAGAACGTAAACAGTCTGCACCATAGGAATGTTATCCCAAACCCACTAATTTGCCTTGATTACATTAATATTTTTCAACTGAAATTGCCCTTTTCCCCTTCCTATTGCTTGTGTTTATTTTTTTTCTCTCTCCTCCTCCTCTTCTCCTGCCTGTTCATTGCGTTCTCTATTAGGACTAAATTAGAGGCCATTAGCTGGCAGACGGATGCCCTGCAGTTCCGGTCTGGCTGTGAGCTGGAGCTGGGGGTATTGTGGGCAAGACGGGGTTACTCTCTGGAGATCCTTGTTGACTGGAGTCACGCCGGGGTAAAGGGGGAAAAAGAGGGAGTGAGGTAAAGATAAAGAAAACGATAACGAGTGAGTCGAGAGTGAGTAATTGCTGCTTTCAGGCATGAACTATTTCTTCTACTTCCTCCTTAAGCCGTCATTGTCTTACTCCATAAGTCAGATGAGGTATCATGATGAGAAACCAATGTAGTTTTCTGACAAAACTCTACAGGATATCATGTTTGAGCACAAAATGCTTCTTAAAGTTCCAGTTGACCCTTCGCAAAGACACAACAAAATATGCCGCTCTCACGCTGCCCATTATGTTCTTACTCATTAAATAATACATTGCAGTGAATAACACATTGTTCATTTTTTAAGATATTCAAACAATAAATACCGTTTTCTGGCTATTTAATGTGTCGTGACAAATCACTTAAGCAACTCAGTTTAAGCAGCACGTGAACCTATAATTTTTTTTCCTCTTTGCTAGTTGTAGAATGAAATAAACATGAATGAACATCATAAGGCATCTTCTTTAAATGCGGAAAAATGTTAATACACCCCATCTACTTTCCTGTCAAAATTCAACGTTATGATCGGTCGTATCGCCTGTTTATCAAACTCCCTGCAAAGGGTCAATTCAGTTCTTAATTTAAAATTTCAATTAAATGTACAAACATGATGCAGAATTGCAATTTGGCTGTAAGGAATGAGACTAATAATTGGAATTCAAAGAAATGCAAATAACTATTTTACGTTTTGGTGTATTGTTGGCTAATTTGTATATCTTCGTATTTGTTTTCGTACGATGTGATGCCCCAGTGATGGTTATGTTTAGGATTGGGATTAGGGTCGGGTCTTCATATTTACTTTTTGCCTAAAAATCACGTGTTTGTTTGATTCACATGAATTCATACGAAATTGCCATCTTGTAAAATAGTTATGTTTTCCTGTCAGATTGGGTTGATATATCTGTCATTTTTTGTCGAGACAAACTTTCAGTAAATTCCACTTGAAATTTCTGTCGCTCACTTTCAAATAGCTTTGCTTTCAATTTATTCACTTTTTTTATTTCACTTAATTACGATGAAAAAATAAGGGGAAACACGTTCCAAGTGCAGTCAATATGTATTTTTATAAAGAAAAAAATGACAAAGATGTCAACTCAAAGTTTGTCTTTATCAGTTTTTCGTTTCTTTTAATGAATAAATCTAAATATTTCTTATTTAAGTTATTACCTACAAATATACAAATATATTACCTATATTGTAAGTAAAAATTAGTGCTTGAAATTAATCGCGATTAATCGATGAGTATCACTGAAACCAATATTACTGATGTCTCTATTAAATTGTTCTTGTTTTCCTAATATTAAAGCATTGACTATAGCCATTCAACATTAGTGTATAATTGAAAGCTATCAATTTTAACATTTATTAGCTTTAAAAAATAACGACTTCCAGTTGAAGTGAACCTGAAACAGTCTTCACATAAACCCATTATAATAAATGTCATATTTACCGGTGCCCTTCATCAAGTAGGAAATATACAGAAATTGAATAAAGTTATTAAATACTAAATTCTAAATTAAATATAGATGAATCTTTGAAGCTACAAAATTTACTGATTTTTCCTTTATTCTTTGATTAACAGACATCACGGCAGCTGGGTTATTAGCTTATTTGGCTGCTATTACTTTAAGAGCTGACGCTGCTGAACATGACGAGGATCTGGCGCGTGTGCTCGTAGTTTCATTCGCTGTTTAATATGAAATGATACAGACTATAGTGTGCGCCGCCTTCAGTTGGAGTGCGCGTCTGAAAAGTCTCCTGTTTGATGCGATCGTTAAGACATTTTGTGTCAAAAGAAATGCAATTCTTGTCAAGAAAAAAGAGACAGAAGCAGCAGTTGTGAGTGGGGTGGCCAACCCTAGCCCCTCTCCTGTGGTAAATATTTTAATGCTGTTAAATTAATCGCCTTTGTTAATGTGCTAGTTTTAACAGCACTAGTAAAAATACAAATAAATTACTCAAAATTACTCAAATTTTTTTGTCAAATTTGCTACCATAATATAAATTCTGTTAAATTTCAGGAATTTAATTTAAGTTTACAAGGCATTATGAAATTATGCCTGCTATAGAAAGACATTTCCTTAGCATATATTCTGCACAACTTTATATATAGTTTCAGCTGAATGCTGTACAGGTTATGTTCAGTGAATATTTCCTCTGGTCATAGCAGTTCAACAGCAGGTGTTGTTCTGTTTTCTGACTTGAGCGCAGCAGCTGGTCTAGGGTGGATGAGTGCTCTTTCCTCATTTTCACCACAATCGTATTACCATGCAGACCTCATCCACTCCACTGTTACTGATCACAGGTGGTTCTTCCATCCTGACACTACATATTGATGCTGTAATGTCATTTATCCACCGATGGTGTGTACAGACACTGAATCAACCACTGAAGTCAGGAAGAGCAAGTGGCGTATAAAATGTCAGGCATAATTGTCTTTTTAGGAACAGATACAGCTTGAATTCTTGAGGCGATTTGTTTGAGAGATTTCACAGCATTTTGTCTCTTTGATACCCTGCCAGCTGGTTGGCGAAGGGTTTTACTATCAGTTGAGTTTGTGCTTCAGTGGAGAGGGTCATCTTTCAGTGGCACCTCAAATGTTTCTTTTGACTTGGAGGAAATGGGTCAAATCCAAGATGCAGAGAGGTAGAGAGGCATTGCAGCACAAGGCAAAGAGCCAAGAGAAATTCTCGCTCTCCATCCACCATCCCCCAGCTTTTTTAGAGATCTCAGGGACATTGAAAACAAACGCTAAACCCAGTTTATTTGATTTTGTGTGCAGATGTTTGTGCCTTGGTTGGTCGGGACAAACAAATGATGAAATAAACATGGAATTATTCACCTCTGGGTAAAGATACATATTTGAAAAAACACAGCTTGTGAGTCCTTCCAAACTCCTGCACAGATTTTAATGGCATTTCCAGAGCAGTGCTGGCAAGCATTAGGAGTTTTTAGATGTTGAGTTAGACATCTGAGTTTGGAGTAGCATTAAAAAAAAAAAGAAATCCTGTCTGTAGACCTCAGTGTCATACAGTATTACATTGATTCAGATGTTGACATATGGACTAAATATTCCCTATTGAAAAATAAACATGTAGTTGTAATATTAGTTTACCACAAATACAAACTATCATCGTCTTTGAAACTCCCCTTTGGGCAATTTGATTGCCTTGTCGGCTCAAATAATTCCCCAAGTCATCTGAACGGTGGTTTAGTGCTGGTTTGGGTCAGTCAGGAAGACATTTGTTTCGTGCGTGTGCTCTGCGTGTGGAGGTGCATTCAGACCGATCTGTGGGGAATTGAACCGCTCGAATCCTGCCACTTTTATCTCTTCCAGTTTCTCCTATCTGCAGTCCGTAATTGCAGACTTCCAATCATGCTGTTTACACAGAAGAAGGGCTTTTTTTTTTATCTTCTTCACCCTCCCTTTCCCTCACGGAGCTTCCACCATCCTAGACCTGGCTGCAGGGTGTCCCATTTGCCATTTTAGGTTTCATAAGCGTGCTCATGAGCGCCCCCTATGTAAAATAACACCACAAAAGTGTCAGAAAGCTGGAGGATTTCAGTAACAGCAACATAGTGATGACCTGGGGAAGGACAGTAACACTCACTCAAAAAATAAACGTTGCTTCGGACATTTCTAAAGGCTATTTTGTGTCTTGAAGTGTTTATTACTTCTCTAAACATGTTATAGTTATGGCTTTTGAGGGTTACTTTATGCAAACATTGAGTTCTTGAACCTTTCTAGCAGGGTTGTGCACCATTCAGCATTGAATTGAGAAAGCCTTTTAAATTACGATTCAATTCTTGAATTTGAATTACATTTAAAATGAGATATCAAACAGGATGCAGAACTGGAATTTGAATGTAAGAAAGCAGAAGCAAGTTCAGTGGCTGTGTATGCAACATGAACCAGTCAGCTTGTGCCAGTAGTTTAACGCTGTGAATATCATCAGTTTGCATTAATGACCCATCAGCCTGTGCCATCTAAAGTTTCATGACTCTTGGCATTTGTTTTTTAACTTACGTATATCTAGGGCTGCCCTTGACAAAAAATTTTCTGGTTGACCAGTAGTCATTCATTTTAAGAATTAGCCGACTGTTAGTTGCACGTTTATTAATAAACCATATAAATAATAATGAGCCTTTAATTGCCTACATAGCCTAATAAGCATGCAAAAAAAGCTTGCCACAATGCACCAGCAGATATAATAATCATGAATGTGTCAGGGAAAAACAGCAAGGAGACTGCGTTAATGACTGCATTAATAATTTATTGGTAAACTAGCGCTTTCTTCATTTTCGGTTTAAGAGATAAAGTCAGCGACACTGATCTCCACAGTAGTGGATGCACCTGTGTGCACGTTTCATACGGATTGCATAATCTGATAATATTTCTATTTGAATTGGTTCCTTTGAAAGTAGAGTCTCGATTTATATATTTTTCATGTCTGTAAGGCAAGTATACATAGAGTTTCGCTGAGGTTCACAGAGACTGAGACGGCAGAAAGTGCATCCTGTTAGCTTTATTTTACAAAAGTGCAACGTTTCGTTGTTATTTTGAGTGCACACAAACAAACATAGTCTTTACAGATTCGAATATTTTAAGAGCAAGTGACCGCGTCGGCACCTCCATCTGTCATGCAGTAAGCGTGCTACTATTCAGCTTCCACACTCAGCATAGACACTAGAATAGCGCACATTTTTCTAGGTTAACATTAGATTGTGCGGCCATGTAAAGTTGCTACTACATCTTTCAGATGAAATGGCAATATTTGAGGTTGATGAATGATAGCTGCGGGTTTGGATGTCCTGCCCAAAGTACTATATTACCACATAGACCAGCTGTTAGCGATCTGTCCATCACGGACTGTGACTTCGCCACTTCGTATGGAATTTTTTTTTCAGAGTGAAAGAAGACTTAATTTCCCAGAATGCATTAACCATTTTGAATTTATCTGAATTACAATTCAGTACTCTTTCTGTCATTCTTATACAATGTTCTGCTCTCTAGATCTACTCAAAAGACTAGCTTACAGTAACTGAATGCAACCCATCAAACCACAGGCGGCTTTTTTTCTGCTCTGAGCAATCTGATAATTTGTTGACACAACAACGCATTTCCCTCTAGTCCATTCTGAAGAACAGTAACAAGTAAGCCACATATAAGAGCTGTGGTTATCCAGTATTTCACCACCTCAAAGAAGGGAATGTACGACATCTTGAGCTGTTCATGCGAGTGGATTACACAATATAATGATTGTGTTGCACAGTGTGAACTCAAACCTTGCCTTCTGTGTGCTGCGGTCTTTGGGGTGACTGGTGGAAACAATATTATTCTGAAACCAAAGCTGCCCTTTCAGACCCCAGAATTAGTCTGCTGTATATATGTCTATACCGACATTCCTGATGTGAGAGGGTTAAAAGTAGAAGTGTTTAGTTCCAGGCTGACGTAGAAGAGCCAGGCTGAGCTTTGCATCACTCTGAATTGGAGTTTGATGGTGGCTATGGTGGAGATGTGAAATTGGCCTGTGTGATGGAACAGTTGAGCTCATTGCTCACTAAATGGTTAGTCGAACTGGAGCTGTCTCAATGTTATAAGCTCTGAGAGTGAGAATGATCTGTAGGGTCTGTCATTTAAAATTAAAGATGAAGTGATATAAGACCCAGCTCCATGGTTTTGGAATGACAAAACAAATAAACAAACTTATGAGTGTGTGTTTATCCTTGAATAACGCTAGGTCAGCGCGTACAGTATGTGTTCGCAAAATGAGTACGTGCCTGGGACATCGTCAACAGTTGTGACCAGAGAATCTCACAGCTTATTATGTCATCTGGAGTGTTGATAGATTTCTTCTACTGGAAGTACAGGCAAGATAGGGAAGATGTCTCTAGTGTTTTACATTACATTTTAATTTCAAGTGCAACCTGCTCATCACATGCCAGAAGTGGTGTGCTTTCAGCCTGTGGCTATGAGAGTGCGGTCATATAGGGAGTTCTGAGCAAGGTCAGAGGTCATGTGAGTACAGTTTGACAGGAAGAAAAGACAATAGGATATTGTCATAAGTTATAGTGAGTTGGAATCCAGTCCAGTCCAGTTCATCTAGTATTATGTCTCATTCACTTTAATATTCTGTTTTCAGCATGAACTGTATTGTAACTCAGCTCTTGTAGTTGATGCATTTAAGCTATTCTGTGACTCCTATTGTGGTGTGAGTACCTTTAAATGTTTTCAAATGTTAATTTTCAGTCTTGTAGTTTACACTTGTCTTTAGGTTTTAGATAAATTTCTGTTAGGGGTAGGTGATATACCCATAAACATGATTAGGGCTGCAACGATTCCTTGATACTCAATTAAAAAAAAATCCTTGATTGCCCATGTGTCGAGTAATCAACAAAATGCTGGAAGTGGTGCATTCCGCATTCTAAACCCATTTAAAAATCCTAATAAAGCATAATGCTATTAAGAATTCACAAATGCTACAATTTAATTAAATAAATATATGCAATGCAGGTTTAATATATGATTTAATAATTATTCGTGTAGGCTACGTTCGTGCATCTCAGAGTGGCTCTATTCACAGGAATGCAGCATGCACTATTTCATCAGATTTGTAAGGTAAATCATTTAGAAACCTACGCAAACACAGGAGAATACATCATTATCTTTCGCAATCTGCTAACTGTTCATTGTGATTTCAAAATTAAAGTTTAAACCCTCACTCTAAGTTTACACATTTTGATGTCCACATATTCAAGAAAGTACAGTGGCTGTAACATTTTTATCATTAAGAAACAGCCCAACGTTAAAGATTAAGTGGACATTTGAATGAACTTTTTACGGAGCGTGGGAAACAGGAAGCGGTCGGATCCAAACGCATAGCTTTATTAAACAAAGACATGGTCAAATACAGACAGGGTCTAACAATGGCAAACAGGTATGTAAGGACAAAACACAAGAGTAGTCCGTTAAACAGGCGAGGGACGATCTGCGGCGAACGTAATCCAAGGGGCGAGGAACGGGTAATCCAAATAGGCAGACTAGAGTTCATACGAGGGGCGAACAGAGTCTGAACGACAAAGCAAAGGGTTAAATCCACGACGGCCGAAAAGTCCAGGGCAGGCTGAAGGCAAACTAAGAAACTAACAAGAGGCTCTGTAAAGCAGCTAACACTAGATGAGTGCTAAACGCAATGCAATACTCAGCCCAGAATAGTGGGAAGGGCCTTGTATTTATACCGTTCGTGATTGGCTGCAGCTGTATGTGTCATAAATGCAATGATTGATGTAAATTGTAGTCCGGGTTGTGGTGCAACAGTCTGTGTAATGTGAAATGGCAAGGCGACCTCTGGTGGCGAGCGGACTGGCGTTCAGGACCAGATTCATGACATAACTGTTGTTGAGTCAATATTAAACACAAATTAAATTGCACAGTAAAGTGTAAAAACAGGCATTTGTTATAATGTGTAATGCACATTAGCTCTGTTGTTTATAATACATTATATATATTTTAACAATTTTGTTCAATAACACCATATGATTACTTGCTTTTTATACTTTATTTGAACTAATTATTTGCTATTAAATATGTATTTGAAGTAATTTTAAAAGCTTTTGTTCACTTAGGTCTATTTTTATTACTACAAAAAAATTAATGATAATAATCTGATTACTTGATTAATCATCAAAATAATCGATAGATTAATCAATTACCAAAATAATCCTTAGTGACAGCCCTAGACACGATTTACCAGTAATAATTTGTCAACCAGCAGAGATTTTGGACTATTTTCTACGCTACATCTGTGCTACTTCTTCACAAAAATGTATCGTTTGCACACGTTTTTAAGCATTGCAGTTTAAAAAAAAACATTTTAAGCCAGTGAAATGCAATCAGCACAGAAAGAGAACTCATTTCGCTGTGTTTTCTGAGTGCTGTCAGACGGGCACGCGCACATGAAGACATGCTCATAGAGCGCAGGAGTTATTTTTGCCGCTTTATAGGCTTTGAACGGTTAAATACACACACGTGTATGTGGCAAAATGCCCGTCTTTGCAAGTATCCTTGTAAACACAGTAATTCTAGGTTTTATGTAATTATAGGTCTTAAGTGAAAGCAAACAGCTGAGAAAGAAAACGTGTAATATTATATTGGATCCGAGCAGCTCTTAAAGTGACAGCAGTCATTTGTGTTAATCAAACAACAAAAGAGAGAAAATCTGCTCTTGATTTTTGCAAAGCAGAAATATAGATTTAATTTACACAGTGAAGTATATGCAGTGGTTTTATACATTTGATTACATTATACAATGTATGTAGCTTTTCTTATTTATTTGTTCTACTGTAGTTTTTTGTCCTATTGCTTGTGATTAGCTTCTTATTCTTATTTAATCGCTGACTTTACTTGTCTTCAGTGAGTTTGAGTTGGGCTGTTTGTTTGTTTTAAGGCTAGTATTTCATTTTGGTGACAAGAATTCTGAAATTGCTAAAAATTTTGATTTCACAAAGACCTTTAAAGCAAAAATAGCTGTACTGTGATATATATTGTTAAAAGTTAAAATTATATTACAATATTACAGTTTTGGGATGTGTCTATAGTGTCTTGCCCAGAATCCTTAATCAGAATTTATGATTCCCCACCTTCAAAATGCAATTTGAACTCCTGGATAATGTCATGATGTTGCATAAAGTGGGAGTAAACTTACTGCAATGTTCTTTTTGTGTGGTCGTACGTCAAGAAATCCAAACACCATATTCAATGTATTCATTTATGCATATTTTGTGTTTATGTTAAGGTGGGGACCTGAGAACCTACATTTTCCCTAGATTTTGTCATTGTGGTCTCACGTTTAGCTCATTTGAAAAGCTTGCTTCATCTCACATGGTTTCAATCGGCTTGTCCTGGAGACCTCAGGGGCTGTGGCTGGGGTGCAGACCTGCCCTGTGTGCAGGGGTGCAGACGAATGCATGGAAACCAATACCTGGAGAAAAGGAGAGATCACGGAAAGCAGAGAGGGGGAAATGAAAGAGGGAACCTCAGTTAATGAGGTCTAGCACACCAATGCTCCCGGCTCTATCAACACTCCCCATCACTCTATTCAAGTTGTTTTCATTAACTCTTGAGAGATGACACATGTTGAATAAGAGAGGAAATGCTTTTTCACCTCCTTTTTTTCTCTCAGCAGTCATCAGGGAGGCGCTGAACTCTTAGGCTCCTCCCCGGCATTTCCCATGACATTTCATCCCGTCGCATTCCTCCCTCTCTGATGCAACGTAGCATGATCTTTTCATTCTTATAAAATATTCATCACACAGACGGGAGAGGCAGGAGCTTCGTGTTTGCTCTCTCACTGTGCGTTTCGGCTCTCAGTGGGAAAAGGAAGAGCTGAGCTGGTGGAGAAATGAAACACAAACAATGACGGTCTCTATTCTCTGTCACTGTTTCGGAACGGTCTGTTTTGTGTAAGCCTGTGATTTCCAGATAAGTAATTTGTGGATGAGCCATTGTAGCTTCTCTATGGTGGAGAAGGTCGTTTTGGGTCACAGGTCCACACATATACAGAGAGGTTGACTACTGGTAAAAAATTCTAAAACACAGTGTGCTTATAGGGGACCAGTGAGCAGTTCTGTCAACAGAGTCATGTCCCAAATCTAAGATCTTCTCCAAACTTGGATTTACTTTTCCACCTGGATTTACCTGGATAATCCATCCAGTGACCACTTCTTAACGCCCTGTGCCATTATTATATTCTTAACAAGCAGATTATTGAATTTTAGATGAGCAGATTGAGGAGATTAACATTACTGTGAATTACCCGTCTGCCCTCAGTTTTCTCCGCAGGGTTTGTTGCGTGAGGTGGACACATTTCCTGTTGACAGAGGCTCCCACAAGAACTGAAATCTTTGTAAGCACGATAGATTTCAAAGAACATTATCTTATTCCATGATGCAATTCCTGTGGAAGCCCGCTTTTGCCTCAGTAAAAAAAATAAATAAAATTGTACATAATTTTTCAAGGTTTTTACTTTTTATCTCACAATTGTCTCTCGCAAACTGTTGATCTTGTGTTTGCAACTTTATTTCTTGTAACTGTCTCGCAATCTGATTAGCTCGTGATTTTGCTTTTTCGTAACTGACTATATATTACAATATTTTTTAAGAATTGTAACTTTACATCTCACAGTGTAATCTCACAGCTACCTTTTTTCTTGTAACTGTGACTTATCTCAATTGAGACTTTATATCTTGAGACTTTCTTGTCATTGACATATTTCTGACTTTAAATGTAACGTGTAACTTCATTTCTTGATATGTCTCAAATCTCGCAATTATGACTTCTTTGTACCACAGTTGTATTTTTTTCCTCACGCTTCCAATTTTAAATCTAATAATCATGACTTGATTTCTCACATCTAACAATTCCCTTTTGCATTTTTTTAGACAAATTTTCATGACTAGGTTCTGAACTTATTTGCAATGAAATGGCATTTTATTTGCAGGACAGGTTATTTTTGTACAAAAGTTGTACGTTGTAGAACGTTCTTGATTTTTAACTAGTCAGCTTGAAAATGTAACTACAACATGATTCAAGTAACTAAATTCTATTCCAAGTGCACCACACGTGAAGTTGTCAACATGATGTAAATGTTAAACAAATCACTTGTTAAATATCTTTGAAGAAAAGATTTATAAACTACAACTACATCTTATACAAACATGTCTTATATATATTACATGTAAAGAAATAATAGGTGGAAAATGATTTTTAAAAAATCAAAGTTGCACTTGCGTCTCCTGCAGCGTCTCATGAAGTGACATTATAAAAACGTGGCACTCAAGTTAAAAGACGTTTATCTCATCTTGTATGTTTTTCTTATTCCACTGCCTGCGTCGCATCTTTGTCAACACAAAAGCGCATTCTGTGTGAATGGCGTCTAGCATTGTGAGTGGTTAATCACGTGTGCCGTCATGTGGTTGGATCATCCTTTACTGTTATCACTGGCATAATGTCAAAGTATCTAATTCTAACGTTTGTTAATATTTCTTTTTAATATTGTCTATATTTCTATTCACGATTCCTTGATTTCTAAAAAATAAAATTGTGGCAAAGCTTTAAATTCGAAGTAAACGATAAAATCGGAAAAATCAGCCCTACATGAACAACTTACAACAGGAAAGCTGTCACTTTAAGAGCAGCCTGGATCCAATATTCTGTTACACATGTTTTCTTTCTCAGCTGTTTGTTTGGCAATATTTTGTTTGGTGATACTGTATCGATTCTCAAAAACGGAATATCGATATTAAAAAAAATAATAATCATACAAGATTCATGACAGTTGCTTCATTTTGAGCTTATATCCTGACCGCTAGATTGCAGTCTTCTTATCTCATAGCTTAAACAGTGACAGGAAATACTAGCATATGGGCATGCCACTAATGTTAGCGTTATTGGAGTATGAAAGAATAGTTCGTAGTTCATTTCGGCTTTTGAAGTAACGTTCGCTCCAGGACACGGCAAGCAGCGGAACCTCCGCACGGCCAACACCCGTCTGTGCAGCAGAAGCGCCCCATGCAGCCGAGGCGGCGCCCGCGCTGCGGTTCCGCTGCTTGCAGAGTCCCGTGAAGGGGCCTTCGCGCCGGGCGTGGTGGGTTAGCTGTGTGGCTGCCTGCCGCTTTCTCTCGTGGTGGGGCTGTTTTGTGCAGTTAAGGCGGTGCTCGACAGATCAAAATGATTTGACATGGTTACAAATGTAAACTTAAATTGTAAAACAGGGTCTTAAAATATATACGGTCTTTTTATAAAAGCTTACGTTTTATACATTTAATAACTAAAGAATCTTGCAAGCACTTTATTTTCCCCCTTTACTCGTACTGCACAAAAAGTTATTCAATAACATTGAATGGTTTTCCTAAAAGTATGTCCTGTTCATAAAATAAGAAATTCCCCAATATATCACCTTATTTACAGTATCGCAATGTATCGCAACATATCGTCTCATATATTCAATACTCCCATCTATGAGCACTGTCGTCAAGTGTGTGCGCCTCTCTGACAGCGCTCAGACACCACAAACATACAACAAATGAGTTCTCATTCGCAACCAGCAGCTTAAACTGCAATGCTTAAAATCGTGTGCAAATGATACGTGTGACCATGTAGCACAGCAGCTTCACGTGAACGTGTAACTGCAATAGAGACGACAGTCCAAATTTCTACCAGTGAATTGTTTCCCACCACTGCCTACACCAGCAGTACAGTACATATGCAGAACAGTGACTTATTAGCATTAGAGGGCTATTTTAAATGTGAGTACCAGCAGTGAATGGGCCCCCTCTGCGCTGATACGATCAACAGCAGAGCTGCATTTTATAACAAACAAGAGCTGCGATAAATGACGGGCTATTTACCCTGCACCGCAGACATAAACAATGGCCCTCATGGCTGTAGTCTGCTCATTTAGATATACCACCGCCATTATTTCAATTAAGGTTCAGTGCCAATGAATCCGTGGTTTTCCTGCTTGCCCGAATAGAGAAGGGGGGTGTAGACTAATTTCGCACGAGCTGATAACCTACTATGTTTTCTTGACAGAGACGCTGTAATTGGAGAATGATTTGTAATTGTGTAATTGTTGCGCAAAGGACACAAGAATGCTGCTGCTCATAAAGTGGGTCGCAGAGGTAAGCTGTCAGAGATTTTAAGCACAAGCTCCAAGTCTTCATGCTGTGAGTTGTACTTGGACTCTTTGTTGAGCACACATAAAAGAAATAGTTGAACCGAAAAGTGCTCCATCTTATTTAAAAAGATACTTCCATGTCAGTTTTATAACCTCAGTAAATTTCAGTAAATTTTGGAAACTGTTTTTTAGAAGTTTAGTTGCATGTTACTAACATTTGCGCTTGGTTAACACTAGTTTTTGAAATATAAATTTGGCTTTTACTATATACATCACACTCACAAAAAGATCCAAGCTAGATCTCCATTCTGTCAGGTGTCATCTCATGCACTTCTGTGTTTACTGTACCACTCCCATGGCCTCTGAGTCTCTAGGCAGTGATGCATGGGAGCATTTAAGGCAGGAGTCAGACCTCGGAGCCACAGAGGCATGCACAGTGCACAATCTCAGCCTTGCAGGAGCCAATGTCAACTCAACTAAATCCTTAAGGCATCTGCCAATGAAGACAAGGACTTGGCGTTGTGTAATTGTGTGTGCAGTGACACACTCATTTCCTTAAACACTTAGACACACATTAATAAGCTTCAGTAAATAAACCATATTCAGTTCTGGGTCTGTAAATACTAGGCAGAGAAACTTCCTCTTTATATGAGGGTATGATGTGATTGTGTTTGGCAAGTGAGTAACAGAATTATTTACCACTTTACATGGCTTTAAATAGGCTGTGGGATTATGCACCCCCATGTATCAAAGAACATACTTAAGGATAATATTAAACTAATAAGTAACAAGTGACTGTGCCGTAAAGCAATTTCTCCATAATTACTGGGCGTTGTTTGGCATTCTGCAACTTCAAGTGGAGTAGTAACTTGGCGTATTATTATAGAATTAAACTGATGTGGAGTTAATGTATTGGTTTGATTACAGTGACTCAGATTTTTTGAGACAGAGATTGCAAGATGACAGGCCGCTTTAAAGGAGAAGTTCACCTCCAGAACAAAAATTCACAGATAATTTACTCACCCCCTTGTCATCCAAGATGTTTATGTCTTCTTCAGTTGTAAAGAAATTATGTTTTTTTGAGGCAAAAAATTCTGGATTTTTCTCCATATAGTGGACTTCAGTGGTGCCCTCTAGTTTGAACTTCCAAAATGCAGTTTAAATGCTGCTTCAAAGGGCTCTAAAAAAAGAAGGGTCTTATTTAGCGAAAGGATTGATTATTACTCAAAAAAATTACAATTTATATACTTTCAAACCTCAAATGCTCGTCTTGTCTAGCTCTGTGTGAACTCTGTGCATTCTGGGTCAATACAGGTTATGTCAAAACACCTTCAAACTTCAAAATTGTCTTACATCGCTGCAGAAGTACCGACCCAGTGTTTAAAAAGTAGGTTTACAAATGGTCAAACACCCTTTACAAAAAAAGGCGATGTAGGACAATTTGGAAGTTGGAGGAGAAAACAAGATGGAAGTTTTTTAACCTACCCTAGGTGTCATGAACCGGAATACACAGAGTTCACGCAGAGCGTTTTTTAGAAACTAATCAATCGTTTTGCTAGATAAGACCCTTCTTCCTCGGCTGGGATTATTTAGGGCCCTTTGAAGCTGCATTTAAACTGCATTTTGGAAGTCCACCATAGAAGTCCACTACATGGAGAATATTCCTGAAATGTTTTCCTCAAAAAACTGAATTTCTTTACGACTGAAGAACGAAAGACATGAACATCTTGGATGACAAGGGAAAGAGTAAATTATCTGTACATTTTTGTTCTGGAAGTGAACTTCTCCTTTAAGGTGACTGAAACACTGCGACAGGAGGTTGCAGACGAAGGCCAAAAGGATGACTATTTTAGCCATTGCAAGAAAAATGGTAACTGCAAATCTGTAATTTTTTGAATATTGCAGGTTTACATTGACTCTAATTCCTTTAAGTTCATCCCTTCACGTAAGACAAATGCGCTAGATGACAGGATAATGCAGAGACTCTCAATAGGGAATCGGTTCAACACTGCAGCTGGAATTGCTTGCCAGTTCAGTGCTGAGCAGGGTAAGGATCTTTCTCGGGACGTTTAAGAGAAGTCGGACTGAAAGCACGCTCTGCAGTGACCAAGCCTCTTATCAATAGAAAGACTGAAAAGGCTAGACTCACCTTTGCTGAGGAGCATGTTATTTGGAGAAAAGAGAACTGGTCCAAAGTTCACTTTAGTGAGAGCAAATTTAATTTATTATGGTCTTTTGGGAAATTTAGTTCTGCGTCAGACTGAGGAAAGACTGAAGCCCAAGTGCATAAAGAAGTCAGTGAAAAGTGAAAAAAGAAGTGTCACGGTTTGGGAGATGTTTTCTGCAGTAGGAGTCAGACCTCTTATTCAGATACATGGCACGATGAATGCAAATGTTTATTAGAACCTCCTTCAGCAACATGCAGTTATTTCCCTCCAAGCATCTCCCAGCCAAGACAATGCCCCCGTCGCATTGCAAAACAGATAAAGCTGTTGCTTGCAGCTAAGAACACTGAAATAATGAAATAGCCGGGCCAGAGTCCTGATCTAAACCTGATTGAAAATCTGTGGAAAATCCTTGGCGACAAAGTTATGGCTAAGAAACACATTACAGTTACCAACTTTTGAAAGAGAGTGGAAGAACAGTGGTCCAAGATCACACCAGCGCAGTGTGAGAAACTAGTGATGTCCTACAGCCGCAGATGTGCTGAAGTCATTTAAAGCAAGGGCCTCTACACTTCCTACTAATTTCTGACAGCTGTAACTCTCAAAATGTTAGTTGTAATTGTCTTTCGCGCTACAGTGGTTACTCTTCTCTAATCACTGTGACTTTGATCACTGCGTTTTCCACAAAAGAAGGTTTTTGTTGAAACGCCTTGGATATTTTCTCAAACATGTTAGTAGAATAGTGGTATACCTACAGCTAACATTCACATTTTGAGCGATGAAGATTAACAATATTTCAGAAAAAAAATCAAGTATTTATAGATTGTTCTCTCTGTTTGTTTAAATGGCCCATCTGTTATTGGTTTCATTTTTAAAAATTCATATTGTAATCAAACCAGTGAAAGGACAGACATATATACCAGACATTTCCAGTCATTTGGTTAAACCTGCTTAAACTTTGCCCCTTTCTTACAATTGACTGTAAGTTTGCGTTTAGATCTGCTTCCATCCAGTCAGCGACCGGTCGATTGAACCAATTCCCCGCCTTATATTTCACTCAGATGGATGTCATGGTATTGAAGAAAAGATCTGTCACTACTTTCATTTCATTGTGACTTTAAATCTCTATAAATATGTTTTTAGTTCTAAAGGTTACAATTATAATTATTCTGATTTCAGCTTCATCTCCTTAACTCTAAATGTCTGTTCCTAGTTTCCTCTGTTTCCATAAAGGCATTTATTGTGGGATGTCATATACAATATATATGAGGGAAAAAAGGTCATGGTTTGCAAATGTAACAATCACAAAGCCCAAGTGGTTCTCGGTGCTCTTAAAGCGGAGCGTTTCATCTGTAGAGTTAAATAGCTGGATTTTTTAGGGGTGCTTTAAGGAGGACTGTCTTTAGGGAGCTGAGGTTAAAAGCTTAATGCAGGAATGGATGAACATCTCACACACACTCATGTACTAATGCACTTTATTTTCTCTCTCTTCATTGAAAACAGAAGAATCCAGTGTTGTCTTGGTGAATCAACAAATCCACCACCGCAAGATGACATTTGCAAATGTTCTCCACCTTTGGAGACATTGCACTGTGTAACATGTCCACACTTACGGTTCAGTTCTCTGTGCAAAAACTGAAGGCTTTTATTGTTTAGAACTCCTGCTAAGATGAGCAGCTAATAAAATCCAATCCGATGAGGCCGTTTGGTGTCTGGATGTCAGCTGGGCTGGCTTTTTCTCACAGGCTGTCTAAGTGAGGATGAAGGTCTTGGGTTAGACAAAGGTGAGAAATGCAAAAAGCAAAGAAATGTCCGTACGCCACTTAATTTCATGAGGAAAATTTAGGCACAGTCCCAACCCAAGCTGAGGCTCTGGGACTGTGAACTATTATTCAAGTTCTACACAGGACCAATTGCACAATGTACATTTGCTTTTGGCCCTGTGGACCCCCCAGAGAAAGTGTGATTGATGAGGCCCCGCGTGTGTGTATAATAGTTAGGACTGCATGTGTGCGTCGGTTCTGACATCCTGCGTACGCGTGCCCATATATTCGTTTGCCCGTCTTTTACGTGTGCTCCTTTGTCTCTTGCTGTAATTTCAAGAGACTGGGCTGAACTCGATCCCGACTGGGTTCTTTCACGATATGTATCTGCTGGCTGGTGTTTGGCCTCCGAACAATTATCAGGACGCTGTAAATAGCAACCGGCAGAGTTGGAACAAGGAAACGGCCTTGACACAATCTGCACCATCGCTCGTTTCACTAATGGTTTCCTAAAATGGCTCAGATCGGTTTCTTTGTGATGCATTGCCGTTTCCGTTCCGAGATTTCAGAGCCTCAGATATGATGAATGGCAGGGAGCAAAAGATGTTTCTTACTCTGTTAATAAGACAAGTTTTCAGATGGGTCTCGAGAAGCTTGTTGTGTGATGAAGTGCAGCATGTGAAGAGGCTTTCTATCAGCACTTACGATTTATGTCCAACGCATGTTCTCTGGTTACGTCATGCCTTGCGTCCCTGGTGATTAAGGATGTAACTGCAAAGGAATTTGCTTATGATAAAAGTGCTTTCATATGTCCTCCCTGTGTTAAGTGCTTTGGCTTTTGTCAATATTATGCTCTTTTAACTGCTTCCAATGGGAAAAGTGCCACATTTAATTCTACATTTGGCAGAAAAAATAATAAACTTAATATAACAATGCACAGAACTGAAAATGTTATGTGAAACTAATTTTGTGGATTATTATATCCATATTTTGCACATTATTCTTGTAGGGATTTGACAGCAGGGTTACTCTAGATAAAAATTTGCATTCAGATTTTATTTCAGTTCTATTGATTTATTTCCATTTTTCCTTTTGATTTTCTTTCTTTCTTTCTTTCATCCTTTCTGTCATTGTGAATCAAGTTTTAGTTTTCCTATTTTAGTTTATTTACACTCTAAAAATGCTGGGTTCAGCCTGTCGGGACATTTTATTGTCTTATTTTTGTATATTTTTACCCAGGTGCTGGGTAGTTTTTTCACACTTTAAAAAATTCTGGATTATTTTGTTTAACCCAAAAGCTGGGTTCAGCTTGTTGGGTCATTTTATTGTGTTATTTTTAATATTTTAGGTGCTGGGAAGTTTTTCTATAACTTACTTGCGGTGTCATTTGTTGGGTCACCAGCTGGGTAGTTTTTCCACACTTTAAAAAATGCTGGGTTATTTTGTTTAACCCAAAAGCTGGGTTTAGCTTGTTGGGTTATTTTTTATGTTTTTACCCAGATGCTGGGTAGTTTTTCCACACTCTAAAAAATGCTGAGTTATTTTGTTTAACCCAAAAGCTGGGTTCAGCTTGTTGGGTCATTTTTTTAGGTTCTTTTTTATATTTTTTTTTACCCAGGTGCTGGGTAGTTTTTCCACACTCTAAAAAATGCTGGGTTATTTTGTTTAACCCAAAAGCTGGGTTCAGTTTGTTGGGTCATTTTTTTGGGTTCTTTTTTTTAATATTTCTACCCAGGTGCTGGGTAGTTTTTCCACAGTCTAAAAAATGCTGGGTTATTTTGTTTAACCCAAAAGTTTTAAGTTTTACTGTTTACTGCACATTGTTCTTCTTCCAGTTGTTTCCCTATAGCGGCTAATGATTCGGAAGTCTCACCCGTAGGCTTACTTCTGCATTGATGAATGCGCAACAAGGTCTGAAACACGGCGCAACATCGCTGTCTGTCATGTAACAAAGTTTTCGTGCACTCCACTGACTACAGTAGGAGCGCTATTGATCTAGTGCGCTAGCGACGCAGTGGTCATGCTATGCCTTTCACAGATTGAAACCTAAATGTCTGACAGACTTTTCCAATATGAATATAAGATAACCCTGCTGAAAAATCCAGTATAAACCAGCACTGATTCCAAGCTGGTTTATGCTGGTATAGTGCTGGTCCAAGCTGGTTTATTCTGGTATAGTGCTGGAGTAGTATTGGTACAGGCTGATTTATGCTGGTATAGTGCTGTTCCTGGCTGGTTTAAGCTGGGATATTGCTGGTCCAGGCTGGTTTATGCTTGTATAGTGCTGGTCCTGGCTGGTTTATGCTGGTATAGTGCTGGTCCTGGCTGCTTTATGCTGGTATAGTGCTGCTCCAGGCTGGTTTATGCTGGTATAGTGATAGTTTATGCTGGTATAGTGCTGGTCTAACTGGTGGAGCCAGCATGGTCTTGCAGGGTTGAGTGTCAGTAGGCCAGTTTTCTGTATGCATGTAGTGTTTTGGGGACAAACAAAGTGTTTGCTGGCATATTTCTCTATTTAACATTAATGATGCAACAGAAAAACAATATAAGGTTAAAACATGATTTACTGAATTATATAATAACTTTGTTATTTCTTTTGCCCCCTCTGCTGAAAGTAGAATTGAAAATTTGAATTGCTTTAGTTATGATTACATTATTAATTAATTTCACTGGTAAACTGGTAAAATGTTTCAAAGGATCAAAGGAATTGTCTCCTGTTTCATAAGATCTCTACACAATTTACTTAAAAACAGTGAAAAGGAGCTTGTGAACATTGCATAACAAAATCAATTAGAGATATGAAAACCAAAAAATGCCTAACAGAAGCTTAATCATAAACTGTTTGTTCAATAACAGGGGTTATGAGAAGAGCTTTTTCAGTGGGACAGTTAATAACTTGATAATGAAAGTTCAAAACTGAAAGTTGTTGTTTTTAAAGACATTCATACTTATCTGGGAAGTCACATATGTCCAAATCCAGATGTCAGTCACTGATTTCAAAAAGTACACATAGTAAAAGATATGTCAGTGCAGTAAGAAAATAGTGATAGTGTGCACTTTCTGTGTGCAACTTCTGAAATAGAGTTAATTGAACCAAAGTCAATGGCAAAGTGCCCAGCTAAAAGAAACACTAACTACCATAATGGTAACAGACTTCAGCAACCTTTGCACATGTACCATATGAAAGAAATAAAGCCAAACTGGTTTGCAATAAGTGAATATGGTAATTCTGTATTTGCAGTTGTTTAATCATCCTCTGGTGATTGATTTCATCTAAGGCTGTGTTGCTGTAAGTAGTTGATGTGTTTCTGCTCACCACTTTACTTTTTCTGTTCTTGCTGTTCCTCTTATTCTCAGTAATTCTGTTTGTTTATCGTAGGTGTCATCACTTGTAGAGTGAATCTACTTTATTTCGCTAACTACAACACTGCTTCAGTGTTACTTTTAATCGCTATAGATCCTGACTTTGTGGAAACTAAGCAGTGTTTGTTTAACACTGGGGATTTTACTGTGTAAACATGTACAACCAGCAACATGTGTTTTTCTTTATTAAACAATTTATTAAAATTAATTTGGAAAATTGTCTTGGTCTTTAACTACAACACAAACCAATTTTAAAAGAAACGTGATATGTAACACATACCCAAGTTTTGTTGTGGCCATTCCAGCACCTAAAAGTCAACAAATGCTGGTCCACCAGCACACCTACTTACCGTGCTGGGTACCAGCAACCAGTATCCTTTTAGCACCGGCATCCCATGCTGGTCCCAGCGTGTACAACATACCTTATACTGGTGATCAGCAATGCTGGATTTTTCAGCAGGGAAGTCATAAATGTAAGTCATTTAATGAACTGGAAGAGCTGTAGGAATTGTCTTCCTACAGATTCCCATTGGCTGCTCTGGCTTTTCCTCTCATGTTCTAAAAGTTTACTAAAAATTTTTGAGTATTTTATAATGGTAAAAACTGACTTGACATTCAATAAAAAATGTTGAACTCTTCTTGTCCTTTATAGACTTATGTAAAACAGATTTTAGAGTGCTTTTTAAAAATGTATTTAAAATGAAAACCCCAGCACTATGTCAAAAAAAAAAAAAAAACACAGAACACATGCTGGGTTATTTTGATCCAGCTGGTTGGGTTAAATGTTTTTACCAAACAGGCTGGGTTATTTTATTTAAGTCAACTATTGTTTAAGAATTATTATATTACTGGCTTAAAATAGACTGGAACTTAAAAAAACACATAATTACTAGAGGCAACAGCAATAATCAAAAGATGAACATTTATTAAGCAAGAACACATGGACAAAATACCAGACAAATTGAATTTATTTGGGTGAATACAGCATAGTTTACAATATTACATACATTTTAGACATAAATGTAAGGTTTAAAAGTAGCAGTTTAACCCTTTAACTGTCACTCCCATTTTTAAACACAGACATAAAAATTTTATAGTTATATAACTCATGAATCAAAACATTTTGTAATATTATTTTAATGTACATTTTCCTACATAATTTGTAACACAAAAATATGGAGACCTTTCCAACGATGTATAGTTTGTCATGATTAGATTAGGATTTATTTGTAATATGGTGAAGTAAACTTAGTGACAGTTAAAGGGTTAATTTAAGTGTATTCAACCTTTCTCTGTAATCGCTTTTTACTGAAATAGTGCTAATTCTCATGCGGGTGTGTTGCTGAAATCTGAGCCGGTGAAGGGCTGCTGTTCGCTGGGGAAAGTACGAACTTCAGACCGCGGACTTGTGTTTCACTTGTAGCTGAAAGATGCCGTGATTGACTCCAAAACCTGCCAATAATAGAACAGTACTGACATTAGAGAACATATTTTAACATCAAATTAAAATGGAAATCAGTACTATAACTAATAAAATCCATTTATTTTATGCACAGCAAAAAGCGTTTCCATCATGCAAAGTTATCGTTGCTGACGCAGCTGAATGACATCTCGTCCTTATGTTGTGTTGCGAAAAATAATACAATTTACAGCACAGTAAAGACTTCATAAATTAAATCAAATGTATACAAACCTTTATTTCGCTGAAGAAGTGCACCAGATCAGCAGAATCGCTCTCTCCCTGCTCCCTGACTGTAACTCAGCAGCTGGGTTGTTTCGTCAGAGACAGGCTTAACTCAGCGGTTGGGTAGAAAAAAAATAACCAAGCGTTAAAAATGACCCAGCAGCTTAAAACTACCCAGCACCTGGGTAAAAATATTTAAAGAAAAAACAATAAAATGACCCAATGGGCTGAACTCATTTGTGCATTTGTGAGTGTAGTTATATGTTTTAGTTAACAAAATAATACAACACAATAGTATAAATGTATACTTTTTAAAAATACATTCTATCAGTCCACCTCCATGAAACTGAACACCTGACCTTGGTATTGCCAGCTCCATGCTCTACCGGTTTAGGATCTGTGCATAACCGTTTTTACTACATTAAACACTAATGTTCTGTGTTAGTTAAACAGATCAGTACAGTACTGTGCAATCCTGACAGTGTTCTCTCTGTCTCTACCTTTCTGCTCTGTGGTGGTCTTAGGGTCTGACAGCTCTCAGGAGTACAAAGGAAGCCTTGGCCCTGCTGCCAGCCCTGGCCACACTGTGGGAAAATGTCAGAATGTTATTGTAAGTACGATGAATTGCTCCTGACGCATTTGTTTATAGACTTGCACGAATAATGGGAACATTAAATATTTGGCCCAAAATAATAATAATCCATTTCCTCCCTGAATAAAAACCCAGAATCATATGAAAATAAAAAAGCAAACAGTCTGTTTGACTTACGTTATTTGTAAAAAGATGATAACGATCAACCAGCACACCACTTTATTTGCAAACATTCATTCCAGTTTGTATACTGTACATGGCTCCACTGGTCTGTGGACCTTTTTGGCCACTGTCAGTCTTCACGATTTGCAGATTTGGGCCATAAATGTCAAATGAGCAATGCAGTTTTTGGGTGCCAGCAGCACTGTCTTAAATGAAGAGGCTTATTTGCAATGGAACAATAATTTGAAGGCCATATTATGTCAGCAGCATTCACAGAAGCCAAGGCTTACACAATAAAGACATAACTCACCCCTAAAAACCAACAGTTTTTGTCCACATAATGAAAGTCAAAACAACACTGGACCCAACTGACAAATGTCTTCTTTTGTGTTCCACATTAAGTGTATTTAGGTGAACTGTCCCTTTAAATGCTGTCGTTCACTTCAGCTCATCTTGGGTTTCTCCTGTATGCAACATAGATTTCGATTGAGATCATATGTTCAGACTTCATCTAGCGTTGCACACTAGCGCCTGTCAAATGTAGCAGCTAAATTCCTGTGAGATTTCACACTTGTATAAAGAATGCTCTGTAAACATCACACGCATGTGGAGATCTGCCATGTGTAAAAAGCACGCTGACTCTGTGTGAGTGACACATGACAGAGCAGTTTACACGTCGAGATCAAGGTTATTGACCTTATTGTTTAGTCTTGGCTGTTGATCTGTCGATCTGTGTATCAGGCGAGAGGTTGTGTGTTTGTGCACGTCTGACTGGCAGATCACAGTGTGTGTGAATGCGTGTTAAAGAGTGAAAGCAAGGCTCTTTAATTTGAAATCTTGAGGTTTGGCTGGCAGGCTGGTGGATGTCTGATCTTCCAGTTAACAGTGTTGATGAAGTCATGTAGTGGGAGGGGTGCAGCGGAATGTCCCGGGCCTGGAGCTGTGAGCACGACTTTCATCACTCCCTCTCACACTCTAAACATACAAACAAACAAACTTCACACATTCCATCTACTCAGTGTGCTCTAGAGCTAATTTTAAACTGGCAGTCTTCCATTAAGTTTCTCATTCGGAATAGCAAATCAAACTTTGGCAGTGTTTTCTAATATCTTACTTTACTATTCAAAAGTTTGGAAACAGTAAGATTTTTATAATACATATTTTTAAAAATATCTCTTACGCTCACCAAGGCTTCATTTAAAAATACAGTAAAACAGTAATATTATTACAATTTAAAATAAATTATTTCTATTTTACTAGAATTTATTCCTGTAATGCAAAACTGAATTTTCAATCTTTAATTTCACATGATTCAGAAATCATTCCAATATGCTGGTGCTTGAGTAACATTTATTACTATTATCAGTAAAGCCAGTTTCTTAATATTTTTTTGGAAGCTGTGATACAATTCTTGGATATTTTTTTTTTTTAAATTAGAAAGTTTAAATTGAAATACAAATCCTTTGTGACTGTAAAATTGTTTGGTAACACTTTACTAAGAATGAACAATACTTCTACATCATTTATTAATCTTAGTTAATGTTAATTAACTAATGCATTATTAAAATCACAAGTTGTGTTTGTTAACATTAGTTAATGCGCTGTGAATTAACATGAACAAACAATGAACTACTGTATTTTTGTATTAATAAATAGTGCAATAAATGCATTGTTCATTGTTAGTTAACTAATGTGAACAAATAACAACAAATTGGTTTTACTGTTACCTGATTTAATGTGTCCTTACAAAATAAAAGTAATAATTTCTTTTTTAAAAAGTCTACTGTCTCAAAAACTGTAGCATATATTGATCTTTTTCTAATTATGTCTTTAATTAGGATGCCAGTATATCAGTATTATGTTGGTTATTAGATTCAATATTAGATTTTTTTTGTTTAAATATCCTGTTAAGTCTAATGTTTCAAATCCCAAAATTAATTTTTTGTACTGTATATTATAATGTTGTGACATCAAATTTACTCTTAAAACAGATCATGTTTAGTGCCCTAGTGAAAAATAAAAATACTAAAATGTATTTAAAATACATTTATTGAATGCTAAGTATACTACAAATACATTTACATATTATGTACTTAATAAAAATACACTGCAATTGTACTTTAAGTATGGTAAAATTTAGTATATTTAAAGTCTAAATAATTTTGTACTTAATGTACTTTAATTGTGCATAAGTAGTGCTGAAGTCCAACTGAAGATATACTTAAGTATATCTGATTGTGCTAAAGTGGAACTATTGCACGTATACTTAAGGTACACTTTAAATATTTTGCATTTAAAGACAGATATTGTTTAAAGATCATACAGTTCTCATAAATAGTGACATAAAACAATATTAGGCTTAATATTAAGAAATGTGCATTGTGAACAAACAGTACTCCAAATAAAGTTTATTTACAATTTTATATCGGTACGTCTCAAGCGATATGTCAGTAAATATGCAAACAACGTAGCGTAAAACAACAATCATTTATCAGTTATAAGTCATAAAAATTTTATATCAGGACATCAGTGTTTATTACGGAAATAATATTGTTCCATTACTGCTAACTATTTAGGTGCAACAAACAACATAATTTACCTTCAATAAAATAATTTTAACCGTCTTGAGGTAAAAATAAATAAATAAATAAACACGGCACCTGGAAAGCCAGCACATCTGTGAACATTATTTTAAAGTTCCGCAAAGCTGTTTATATCAAATGAATTAGTCTATTAGACCGATAGGTTTTGACATTTTGAGGACAAGTTTGAAATGAATATCCACAATGTAATGAAAAAATAAGCTGAAGAAAATGAAAAGGGTTCAAGTATAATCTGAAAGTGCAGTGCGGCCACATGTCAAGCATTTATGAGATCTGTCAATGAAACAGATGTTATGAACAGTTTAGTTCTCAATAACACTAAAGCTGGACTTAAACATATTATTAAAACAATAAAATCAATCAGTAAAGGACTACAGTCCTGTATCACATGTTTATTTTTTAAATGACTTTTTAATATATTATTTTATGCTTAATTTGAGTTATTGACTTCAACTGCGGACCACCATGCCAGTGAAGGTTTCAGACCTGTCACTACTCACACTGAACAGATACATGCATGAAATCTCCACGAAATCAAACTTTTGGCAACTAAACAAATAGAAAAATGAAAATCCCAGCTGTGCTGTCAGGTTTTGAATCATCCATATTCATAGTATTGAAAAGCTCTTTGGCTGCCAGTCTAGTTTGGCTCGCGTTGCATTACTGTAAGTCATTTTTTTTCCCCTCTCGAACCTGCTCCCTCAGGTGAAAGTGGAGGGTGATAAAGACTTTGTACTCGGTGCCTGTCTCCTCAGGGTTGAGAGCCGTATTAGAGGGTTAGAGTGAGGACATGCAGTAATAGTACATGTTTGTGAATAATAGCGCTTGGGGTTCCAGCTCTGCAGGTTGGCCAGCTTTTCCTCAACACTCAGTACTAGAGGCGGTCGATCTGAAGTCCTGGGGAGGAAGCGCCGTAAATCATAGACGATTAACTCAGCACCAGCCTCCTGTTGAATGAGTCATTGCATACTAATTTAAGGATGAGGAGAGGGCGTGTTGTGTTATGTTTCATTTCAGTGCCTGTTGTTAAAGAACTGAATGTTGCATAAAACGTTTAAATCCTTTAATGTTTATGTGCAGCCTACAGGATTTTTACCCTGGGAAAGGTGTCATTTAAAAATGTTAAACCTCCGACCACCAACACAATAAAGCTTTCAGATATTAATTGATGGTCTTTGGGATTTGTTCAACCATGTTTCCTATTTAATTGTAATGATATCCTGCACCCATTCGCCTTCTCTCTGTGTGAAAGGAGTGCAGGTAAGACCTGGGTGGGTCCTTCCGTTTCATGACATATTTTGAAAGTGTGGGCTTTGCTTTGTGTTAAAAGTTATAAAGGAGCACTAGTATACTCTTTCATGCACTTCCTCTAGACGAAACTCAATATACAGAGGCTTAGTTTGAAGTAGCCAAGTGATCACACGTGCGTTGTTTTCGTGAGTTGTTTTGGCAACACGAAAGTGGGCAGTTTAATGTAATCAAGCTTATAAAATTCATTATTTTTAGAAAGTTTACTCTATTTTGAATCAAGTGTGTGTTGCGGTGTTGTTTGCATGTTTTGTCAGCCCTCAGGGCTGACGTACCATCTGATACTGGCCCAGATACATTCGATATTAAATTTAAGCAGCTGCGTCTTCTGTTTCCGAACACTTTACACCCTTATTCTTAAAGGGATCACCGTCCAAAGGCAATAAGAAGCTCTGGCTGACTTTTTCTTCTTTGTTGGTGCCGTTTATTCAGCTAACAAAAGATGCAGAACGCTGGAAGTAAGGTGGATTAAGTGGGTAAGACGCATTGTTGGACTGTTACTCATGGCTTCAGTGCTTCAAACTTAAATTTAATGGCCGTAAAAAACGATCTATGAGAACAACAAATATAAAAGGGGGCTTTTCGTCGAGCACATTTTGTATATTTGCGTAACCCTTCTGCAATGTTATTTTAATCCAAAACTAGCTCATAAAATAGGGTTGGTGTATTCAAGAGGCCATAAAGCGAAAGCTAGGAAAATATAATTAACATGATTGAATTCCTAAAAAGGCCACGTTTTTGGGCACTTACGATTCGTTTGGTTCCAACTGTACTACTATCTTACACTAAAAAGAAAGAAAGAGAGCAAGGAGAGCACAGAGAGCTATAGGGAGTACAAAAACTTCTACTATTTCATTCCATGACATCTTTAATCTTCTCTGAACTTTCCTCTTTGGATGTTGAACTCCTTTGGAAGTGACTCTGTGGATCCTAACCCCGGACAGAGCAGCTGTGCCGAGGCAGTGCGCGCGTGAGATCTCTGCTCCCTGTGATAGGGATTCATCACTTGTCGGTATTTGCAGATGGACTTTGAGGATGAATCACATCTGTGTGTATTTGCCTGTAAGACCTTGCTGGGCATTTATATAGTAATTCCATTAATCTGAATGTAATTCTGTCATGGGAAATAAAGGTTTGGGTCCGTGAAGTGAACTCACCTAAATTGTTTCAGGCATGGTTGTGCCAAAGGGTTGCGCCAAAGTCCCACATTACTCTGAGTTATAAGGTGACATGAGATGGACCTGTTCTCATGTGCTGTCCACATTATTGAAGCTCAGACTGGGAACATGTGCATGATGGTTGGACCTCTTTGGTTTTGAAGGCTGCCTGTCATGGGATGGTTTCCAGTGCTGTGAAGGCTTCATTGCTGCCAGGCTCGTCTAGGTATTGAAACGGCTTGACAGATCTGTTCTCATGGAACGGAATAGATTAAGTGCCCCAAAGGGTTATTATGGTTTTCAGATTCAGATAGATTTGTATTTTAGTATCGCTTAGTTGTATTCTCTCTCTCTTATTTTTTATGTAGAGATATATACATCTTATTTTTCAAAGCGGAAGACGTTTTCTGTGAACGTGCAAGACTTCTGGTGTATTGGCCACTGTAGAAAAATAGCGAGAAGAATAACAAAGTGCAGTAAATGGTAAAACTGTTTGCACTGCAAACCACTGTTTTCATAATTAAAATAATACATTAGCATATTATGGCAAGACATACCAATATCAAGCAGCAAAACAAGGTGTTTTGTACAGCTAAAAATATGTGGAAGCAGATGAGACCAGAAGCCTCGCACATGAAATTTACAAATGGCCGGGCCCACTCTTACAGGAAAAATAAGATGGAAATTTTTTTATGTATTTTAATTTTTTCAGTTTTAGTTTCAGACCCCAAAAATATTTATTCCTATCTTTAAAATGTACAGTTGAGGTCAAAAGATTACATACACCTTTTATTATTATACCAAAATAAGATCATACAATGCATGTTATTTTTATTTAGTACTGACCTGAATAAGATATTTCACATAAAAGAGATTTGCATATAGTCCATACATTCATTGATTTATAATACTGTGTTGTTACCTGAATTTTTTGTTTAGTGATAGTTGTTCATGAATCCCTTGTTTGTCCAGAATGATTTAACTGCCCACTGTTCTTCAGAAAAATCCTTCAGGTTGTGTATTTGAACACTTTCCAACAATGACTGTTTGATTTTGAGATCCTTCTTTTGACACTGTGGACAACTGAGGGACTCATATGCAACTATTGCAGAAGGTTCAAACGCTCACTGATGCTTTAGAAGGAAAAATGATGCATTAAGAGCCAGGGTGAAAACGTTTTGAATTTAAAGATCAGGGTACATTTAACTTATTTTGTCTTCTGTAATAGTTGCATATGTGTCCCTCTGTTGTCCTCAGTTTGAAAAGATGGATCTTAAAATCATACAGTCATTGTTGGAATAGGTTCAAATACACAAAAATACTGAAAAACCAAAAAATTTGTTGGACCTGAAGGATTTTTCTGAAGAACAGCAGGCTGTTTAACTGTTCAGGACAAACAAGGGACTCATGAACAACTATTACTAAACAAAAAACACAGCTGTGGATCATTCAGGTAACAACACAGTATTAAGAATCAAGCGTATGTAAACTTTTAAATTCAGCTGTTTTTTTTTTCTTGTGGACTATATGTAATATCTTTTATGTGAACCTTATTCAGGTCAGTACTAAATAAAAAAGAACATACATTTTGCAGATTCTGCAAGGTACATGTAAACTTTTGACCTCAACTGTATTTAAATTGCATATGTAATTTCCATCCATTTGGATAACACAGTTTTAACATTACCTAATAAACTTGTGTGATTCATATTTGATAGATATACATAAATGTAACAAGATTTCTCTAACAGTACTTATAAACTGAGGGTGTTTTAAATGCACAATAAATTAATATTTAAATGAAATCTATCAGATGCAAATAGTTAAAAATAAACTGTAACATGATTTTTTAAAGAACAGAAAATTTACCATTTCATTTATGTATGACTGACAAATACAGACAAATAAAGTTTAGTAGTTTATATGTTAAATCTGTAATCCAAATTAATGGAAATTTCATATGCAGTTCAAATACATAAATCTAATTGGGTCACACATTATTATTAACAAACCATTAACTACTCTTTTGCCTCAATAAACTTCTAATTTGCAGGTTATTAATGTTACCTATAATTTTAGAGTTTAAGTTTACAAAAATAAATACACGAACACAAAACCATTATATCCAGATAAAACACAAACAAACTGTAACTAACAAAATAATTACTGCAATTAACTAGAAGTGAAATTTAAAGCAAATTTAATCAAAAAATTTATTAAATGCTGACATTCTTTCATTAACATTTCGGATTCATAAGACATTTTATTGATTTTTTGTAATATTTAATATTTTTTATTTAGTTTCATCTAGTTTTTTTATTTAGTATATTTAATTTACAAAAATGTTTTTAAATCCACGGTTTTCGCCTTCTTTTTGGTTACAAAAATAACCCTGCTCCGCCCAAGCAATTGAAATCCAACAAGAAAATGTGGCATCAGTGGTGCTATCACTTTGTCGACTCCTTTCCACTCCTGTATCACCACAGATCTCTCTACAAACAACCTGTGTTACCTGACACAGTTTGGTCGTCAGCCAAAAAACGGTGTTTCGGTGGAACAATAGGATCATGCACAGAAAATTATATCCATAGTTTGGTGTGTCTTTTATACACCATCACCCGGAGTTTACCGTCTGCTATTGTTGCTCTCACAATGACAGCACACAACCCTTCCTTTGCGTTATTTGTTGATCCTGTTCCGAGGAACCATTCAGACCTAGTCCATGCGACAGGGCTGCTTCCTCTTCAATGTATCGCTTTCAGGTTATTGATGTCTTGTTTTGTGTTCCTTCTTTATTGCAGAAGGTCAACGGCTTTTGGAACAGACCTTTCGTGTGTGCGTGCGGTTACCGAGACATGGTGGCGATGACTCCTTCCAGCTCTTCTCTTTCTCGTCCTCTGTCTCAACAGGGTCACATGTCGGCCCCTGGGGAGGAAGCACCTTTAACGGCATCAGGCAGGTAGTGTGAAGGATTAGGCCTGTTTTTCCCCCGTCTCTGAAAGCAGCCACAAATAAGCAGGCGGTGTTTCCCAAGGGATGTTTGGAAGCACGCTCTGGGCTGCGTGTTTTAGAGGCGTATTGTGTTGCAAGATGGTTTTCATTTGATGCCACAGTAGTTTGTGTGAGGGTAATTCATACTTCACATCTTCTCAGTGATCTTATCACTAGTCATGCAATGTCAGACGGCTATTGTGGCCTTTAATTGGATGCAACGCGCAGATGCTGCGAGGGGACTGTGGCGGGGGTTCGTGGGTATTCACGGCATCCGCCTTTTTCCCAGCAACCCTCCGCCACTGTGCCTCCGCCATCCTCCTCTGCGTTTGACCTGCGCTCCGTCTATGCGGCGAGAGACCATGAGCCTGAGAAATTAAAAGCGCCTTCCCATGAGACCACTCACAGGCACCTAATTAAACATCTCACATTCCATCTGTGGGGTGCAAGCATTGAATATGCACGCACACACATCTATAACGTGAAATTTTGTTCCCATAACTTTGATGCTGGCTTGTTCGAGATGACTCTATCTCACCACATCAGTAATAAATATCCTGCTTTGAAAATTGATCAAAGACAAAGCAAAACCACACTTTTGTCTCAGGCTCTGAATTGCTTAATGTCGTGCATTAATCATACAGAATGCGAGGGAGGAAAAGTTTTGTTTTGTGAAAGGACAATAAAAAACACATCTTGTTTCAACAAGGGAAGACTAATCCACATTGTTTGGTTTTTTACACGTTGGCTACATTTTCATGCACCCTTATAATGCGATTAAGCCGAAGCTATGTAAATAGAGTGTCGTGATTGTTTATGTGATTATGCTCATAATTAGCATATCCATAATTGCAGTGAAATATGTGAAGTCCTGTGGTTGTAATTGCACAATGTATGAATGTTTAATCGCATTTAATCACTTTTATTCTCCTCTTGCTAAATTGTGCATTTGTTAGGGCTGCAGATGGATGTACTCAAGTTTAAAACATGGTGAAACAGAATATAAACAATTGTTGCAAAAGGTGTGTTTGGGCGGCAAAAATACAAGCTTATAATTGGTCTTAAGTATAAAATAAACAACAATACAAAACACTCACAATGTGTTACTGTAACAAGTTTCAAAACGCTGACAAAGTGCATACTTAACTATGTGTTGACATCTGAACAACTAACCAGTGACTACAAGTCTTGTAATTAATGTGATTAATGAGTCAGCCCTTTTTAGTGAGTCATTTGTTTAGGAATCAGATTGCACTGGTCTCTCTGTAGCACCACTGAAAATGATCTTTAATTTGAGGTTTTTTAGCAATTTTATGTGCTTTTGTCATTTTGTCTAAATATTGCTATATAGCTTTCATTTTAAAGCGGTCATGAACTGCCTTTGTTTTTATTTTGTACTGTTCCACTTATAATGTTATCAAGATTTTAACATCAAAAGACACAATTTAGAAGTAATAAGCTATTTTCTGTCTCTTTTTGACCTTTCTCATGAGAATGTGCTGTTTGAATAGACGTGGCGGATTGTAGACTCGGAAGTAAACTTCCACTGCTATGATTGGCTAATGTTGTGTGTGTTTGACAGCCTACATCCTTCATAGATGGAGGCTGCTGTGATTTAGGTTAAAACGCATAAATGGCTCAATACATATCAAACGATCTGTAATAATAGTCAAAGCACTACTGTCGGATCTAATATAATCAGCACAGCATTGTCTTGAAAATCCTGCCTCGAGTTGTGCCTTGTTTGTAAACGAATCCGCAGTGAAATGAAGTGAACAACGGACCAAGCTCTTATTGATGTGATCTGGATCTTCATTGAAAAAAAAAAAGTTCATACACTCTTACCTAACGCTGGGATCAGAAGGAAGGCAATGCAAAGACTGTTTTACCACAGCTTGGCACTGAACAGCGTCTTGTTGTCTTCAGAGCCATCTTTATTATTAGACCTATGCATTCGCCTCTCTCATAAACATGCGGAAATCAGTGGGCGGGGCTAAACAGGCAGTGATGTGGATCTTCTTCTGTGGAGGCGGTGCTTATCCACACTATTATATCATAGAGTAGAACATTCCAAAAGCTGTCGTTTATAGTACAATGACCACTTATATGTCAAAAGATCAAGGAATTTTTTTTCAGAGTGTCTATTTACACTAAGTGCAAATAACCCGCCTTGTTGGCAGAGGCTACTGTATTTACACTAACTCTGCCCACCAATCTGTGGTAGGGATAGACAACATTGCAAAAAACATTGCATACCTGCCTGCTAAACAGCAGTTCCAGTGGTGTAGATAGTAAAGTGCATAGCTAGCAATTATTTTTTGACGCGATCAACCCAATCTCAAATTCGCATGCCCAACTCATTCTTCTCTCGTTTCACATCACATATGACATTGGAAAGGCTGCATGTTATATTAAACCAAATATATATATATATATATATAAAAAAAAAAAAGATTGCCAAATAGATTAAGTAGACATTTGAATTAAATTTTGTTCAGTCAATATTAAACAAGCATTAGATCGCGCTGTAAAGTGTAAAAATAGTCATTTGGCTATTGCCGCCCTCTGCAGTCCTTTGATATAACGCATAATGTAGGTTAGTTTTATTGTTTATAATACTTATTTTTAGAGTTTGGTTCAATAAAACCATATGATTATTCACTTTTGATACTTTATTTGAGCCAGGTATTATTGTGTGATTGCTATTATATATGAATTTTAAGAAATTTTTAAGGCAATTGTTTGGTTAGGTCTATTTTATTACCTCAAAAATTAATTATAATTATTCAGTTACTCGATTAATCGTTGATTAATCGTCGATTAAACTCGATTAATCGTACTTGATTAAAAATAATTATACAATTTACTACAATACTGGGGTGCAGATATCTGCCACTGTTCACACTAAGTAGTATAAACAGCATGTAACTACTATTTTTGCAAAGAAAACACTCCCATCTGTACATAGTGTAAACAGCATCTATTGCTATAGATGCAAATTTCCACTGCCTTATTTTTTTAATGATCAGAATGCAGTAAATGTGATTAAAATGCATACACTGAAACAGGGGAAGCCATTGAACATTTTGCATGGGAAGCAGGTGCATAAAAACTGTCCTGTTGCATTTGTACTTTTCCTTTTGTGCAAATGAAAAGCATCAAAGTAGATTAGAAACCTAATTTCTTATAGCGAATAATCAAAATAATGGCAAGCACTATATAAAAGAGATTAAAGAGGTTTGCTCATGTAATGTAAACACCTTAATTGGAGTAATTCCTTATTTTGACTATTGATAATAATCAGACTATTGGTGTACATGTAAATGTAGCCACTGATTTATTTGGTATCCGCTGGTGCCAAGACTTTTAACATGCCCAACAAGCCCTTTACATTACATTAAAACACTTCTCACTACAAACAGGAACCAGATTTAAGAAGCCAAATCCGTTCCCGGAATTTGTTGTGTGTTTAGTAATATGAGAAATCACACTCAAGGTACTGTTGCTTAACTTACACATTTAAGTAACAAGACCACCAGCAGCGAGTGACCCAATCGAAAAAGTAAACAGCCAATACCTGTGACTAAATCTTACGTTTTTAATTAAGGAAACCTGGAGTTTCTCCAGCATAAATACTATTTTGATGGAAAAATTGATCATGTTTGCTGCACTGCCTACAGTTTTAGTGAAAGATCCACAACATATGGATTTGTTTTGGCTTATGTTTGCTCCTAGTTTTGTCTGAGAGCATCAACTGTAAAACACTTGTTCTGTGTCTTTTATACCTCATCCTGTTCCCACCACCATGCCGCTAGTTTTTCACTCAAGCACTGAAGGTCAAATCAACACCTCATCCCAAGGGATTCGCTGCAGCCTTCTCCCAGGTACTTTTTCTGTAGTTTAAAACATTGTACTTACCCTTAAGAGGTTTTGTCATGCAGGTGGTACACAGATCTCAACTGAAGTATAGGTTTGCAAACAGATGTGTTTGATACTTTGAAACTGTATTTTGGTGTGAGAAATCTCAGTCCTCTGTGAATGTTTATTGATTAAGATTAGCTAAAAATTACATTAAACAGTGTTATGAAATTTTACTATTAATAATATTTTGGCAGCGGCTATTTGCACTAAGTGCAAATAGCGATACAATTGAGGTTAAAAGTTTACATATACCTTGCAGAATCTGCAATTATTTTAGCAAAATAAGAGGGATCATACAAATTATTTTTTATTTAGTACCTGAATAAGATATTTCACGTAAAAGACGTTTATATATACGTCCAAATAAGAAAATAACAGTTGAATTTATAAAAATGAACCTGTTCAAAAGTTTACATACGCTTGATTCTTAATACTTTATCGTTGTTTATGAGTCCTTGTTTTTTCCTAAACAGTTAAACTGTTTGTTGTTCTTCATAAACATCCTTAAGGTCCCACAAATTTTTGGTTTTTATTTATTTATTTATTTTTGCATTAAGAGTCAGGGGTGAAATCTTTCTGAATTGGAAGATCGGTTATTTTGCCTTCTGGGAAACATGTTAATATCTTCTATAGCTTCTGAAGTGCAGTACTAAATGAAAAAATATGATTTTTAGGCAAAATAAGAAAAATATACACTTCTTCATTCTTATTCAGGTCAGTACAAAATAAAAAATGCCATGCCTTTTGTATGATCCCTCTTATTTTGGTAAAATAATTTACATTTTGCAGATTCTGCAAGGTGTATGTAAACTTTTTGAAGTGAAAATAGTAGTATTTTCTTTGCACTAATTGTAGTTAGATGCTATTTATACTACCTAGTACAGATATTTGCACCTCATTATTGTACAATGTAAAACATTATTGAGTGTAAATTATCAATTTTATTATTGGTACAATAAAGCCCTACCCACACCTACCCCTAACTGTAACCGATAAACTCCCATGAGGCACGTTATTTTCCATTTTTTTTTATTATTTCCTTTATTTTTATTGAAAATAAATGTCTTTCTGATGTAATATGTGATGTGAAAAGGGAGAAAAATGAGTTTGGCAAAAAGTGGATTCGAACTCGGGTCGATTGCGTCAAAAAGTCACTAGTACGTGCTGTACCTACACCACTGGACCTGTTGTTCAGCAGGTGTCTTTTGTAATAAACAATAGATGTATTTTGTTAACTAGCCCAACCACACGTTGGTGGGCGGAGTTAGTGTAAATAGCCTCTGCCAACAAGACAGGCTAATATTAAATACGTAATATTAAATACACTATTATATATCCAATATTAACTAATACTGATAAATTAAAAAAGAAAACCTAATACTGATTGATAACAAATGTCTCTACTATTTAAAAGAACTTCTGGCTTTGTTCCTTTTACTATAAAGCAACCGATTTGAAATACCTGAAATGCATTCTAAGGAGCGTGTTTGCTTAACAGAGGAACATCTTGAACTTTGAATAAGTGGGCGCTGGAAATATCATCTGACCATGACTGTTGGTGCAAACCTCTTAAAATCCACTGCCATGGCACGGCAAGTTCCTGGAAATCCTGTTTTAAAATCACTTGCAAAATTCAACTTCAAATACTTTTTTAAGAATGGGTTTCACAAAGGCTGTGGTGATTTTGTACTTTAATTAGTTCTAGCTGTCAGCATGTTTATCTGACTCAGAAAAACAGTTCCTCCTTCTTTGAAATGGTGTAATGTTGTTTGTATGCAGCTTTGCATGAACCTCTGTCTGTATACAGCAGGGTTAAGAGGTAGTGATTATTCAAATTAATTTCAAGCATGGGGAATCCAGTATTGCCAAGGATGGGAAACCATAAGCAGATGTCTTCAAAAAAAAACATCTAGTCTGGGGATTAATGGGACTCTTCATCAGCAAATCATTCTGACATGTCAAAGCTCTCTGCATGTACTACAGTGTTTACCTAACATACAAAAAACATGCAATACACGACTTCCCCCAATCCTGCAAAACACATCTCCTCCCTCACTGGCCATCGGGCTTAAATAAATTCCAGCATGTTGTGGTGGTTACTAAGACGTACTGTAATTGATGTACTGACCAGTAATGCCTGTAAATGCAAACACTTCAGAAATTTTGATGGTTCAACAGCAATTCTGCTTGCTCACTGACAGTTGCTGAAGACGTGGAGCTGCTTCAGAACTGATCAACCAGGTAGTGTTTCTGATTTAGGCAGGCATTTCTGTAATTAAGCTTTAAAACAAGTGAGAATAGACTGGTCCAGAGTTGAGTCATGTTAAAATTATTCAGATGAAAGACACTGGTGCTGTCGTGTTACTCTATAGCGTTAGATGTTACGTGATATGCGAGCTCTTGGCAGCTAGCTTTAAATGAAAACACAGCTTGGAGTCATTTAAGCAAATGCTACACCTAGGCTGGGTATCGATACAGGTTTCCTGATTAAACTCTGTAGTTTACACTGATTCAAGCTAGTAACTTGTCTTTTTGAAACAATCAACTTAAAAGAATCATTCTTTTCAGAAACAGGAGATTTTGAGATTTACTAAAAACAACCAGTTCGTAAGAGTCATTTGGTTGTGAATCAGACTATACTGGAGGTGCAGTATAATTCTGATTTACAAAAGAAACCTATTGATAAGAGTCATTTGTTCGTGAATCGAACTACAGCTGTGACACTGTATGTTTTTGATTCACTAAAAAGAACTGGTTCATAAGAACTCATAGTCATTTGTGAATTGGACTACACTGGCTGTGTTGTATGTTTTTGCATGCAGCCTACTAGGACACCTTAATAGAAATATGGCTTGCTATTATTTTGCAGAACACAGTGGGTCTCATTCAAGTGTGCATATGCACGAAGTTGTATTTGATATCTACGTGTAAATGTTTTAACAAACAAATCATTATAGACCAATAAATTTTGTACTGAATGTTTTCTGAATTTATGAAAAGGAAACCGTATGCAAAAATCACATACTCTGGGTGGTTTGTAGTTGTGTAAAATTGTAATGTTATACTTCTATTATGCATTAAATAAATTTTTGGGACATGTTTTATGCAAATAATTAATTTCAGGCACTCTGCCTATGAAAGCCCATTTCTGCCACTGAATAAAAAAAAAATAAAAAAAGATGATCGCCACTTTTTCTTTCACAATTCTGACTTTTTTTCTTGCAGTTGTGAGTTTTCATCTTGCAATCTGAGAAAAAAGTCAGAGTTGCAAGATACAAACTTGCATTTGCAAGGAAGTTTTTATAAAGTTATCTTGCATTTCTGACTTTTTGTCACAATTGTGAGTTTACAACTTTCAGCTCTGACTTTTCTGCCTGATACAAACACGCAATTCTGACTTGTTTTTTGAGAATTGTGAGATATATACTTGCAATTCTGAGAAATATGTAACCAGTCTTAAGTCGCTGGGGTATATTTGTAGCAATAGCCAAAAATACATTGTATGGGTCAAAATTATAGATTTTTCTTTTATGGCAAAAATCAATAGGAAATTAAGTAAAGTTCATGTTCCGTGAAGATATTTTGTAAAATTCCTACGGTGAATATATGAAAACGTAATTTTTGATTAGTAATATACATTGTTAAGATCTTCATTTGGACAACTTTAAAGGCAATTTTCTAAATATTTAGATTTTTTTGCACCCTCAGGTTCCAGGTTTTCAAATAGTTATATCTCGACCAAATATTGTCCTATCCCAACAAACTATACATCAATGGAAAGCTTATTTATTCAACTTTCAGATGATGTATAAATCTCAGTTTTGAAAAATTGACCCTTATGACTGGTTTTGTGATCCTGGGTCACATATAAACTCACAATTCTGACTTTTTTCCCTCAGAATTGTGAGTTTATATCTCACAGCTGTGACTTTTTTCTCAGCAATTGAGAGTTAGTAAGTCAGAATTGTGAGATATAAACTTGCAATTCTGAGAACATCAGTCCTTTTTTTTTTCCCCTCAAAATTGGACTTTATAACACAATTGCAAGTTCACATCTCACAAAAATTTGAGGAAAAAAGTTAGAATTGCAAGAAAAAAAGTTTTTTGCTAAATGTAAGAATTGTGAGAAAAAAGTCAGAATTGTGAAATATAAGCACAATTGCGATTAAAAAAAAGATTTAATCTCGCATTTCTGACTTTTTCTCACAATTGTGTTTGCATCTTGCAATTCTGACTTGAATTGCCTGATACAAACTTGCAATTATGGCCTAGATTCTCAGAATTGTAAGATATAAACTCGCAATTATGAGAAATTAAGTCAGAATTGCAAGACACAAACTCGCATTTGCAAGAAAGTTTTTAAGTCAAGGACAGCCCTAGGAATAAGCCATGCAATTATTAGCGAATTCGTGTTTTTGCATCACATTCAATACAGACACAATACAGTCAGGTTCACAACTGATTTGACTCTGAATAGCAGCAGCATCGATTTACAATGAGGGAGCGATATCTATATTTTTACCCAGCCTTTACCTACACTTGTAAAACCCTCTTCTCCTGTATGAAACATCTTAATTACTACATCTGAAATAGAGACATGACACAGGCCCCATGGTATTTTAATGGAGGAATTTTTGTGGCCAACGACTTAGAGCACTGATGCTGAGGAGAGAGTGAGTTGGGTGAGAAAGCTCCAGGGTTGCCATGTCAATTAGACTCATTACTTGAGGAATCTGAGCTGTTTAGCAGCTCATCTATCACTCATCAAAGCACCACATGAGCGATGGCCCTCTGGGAAGAAATGTTGTGAGATTGATGGCCAGTATTGGCCCTGCAGTGGTATTGATAGACATTAAAGAGCTCTTGGCCCTGTTAGTATGTCATTAATTTAACACATCTCACGCTAAACTATCACAATGAGTTGCTGGGGAAGGGAGGAGATAAATGCAAGAGGAAACAAAAGGGGAGATGGCATAGCAGATCTTCACATGCTTGAACTGCTTCAGGAGGCGCTGACTTATGGGCCTTCCAGGGGCATTACTCTGGTGTTGGCAGACTGTAAACTCCCTGTGCACTTGGAAAACAAATCATTGAGGAATTTCAGTTGCACTTCCCTTTATCAGATAAAATCGCTTGCCAGGAATACTTTCCTCGCTCCCCTGATTTACAGACTTGAATATTCCTGAATAGAGGTAGTCTCAACATGCCCATATTTAGGAAAACAGTATGAGTGTGAGAAAAAGAGAAGGGATGTGGGGAGCTGACAGATAGACAAGGTTTATTGATTTGCCCTTGACCTCCATGTTTCCCAGGTCCTGTGATTCCCACAAGAGGTCAGAGATCAGGCTGTGATAAGGGCTTTATGACTTTGCCAAGCCTACCACCCTCCTTTCCCTCTTTTTATACAAAGATCAGTAGTGAGATTTCAGAGTTGTGGGTGTAGCTGCACCAACCGTTCATAAGGTCTTAATTAAATTGGAATGTAATATTCACACCAGGGGCTTAGTAACTGCTAGCTAGTTTAGAACTAACTACGTACTTAATTTGGTTGCACTATTAGATTTTAAAGCAAGGCTTAACAATTAGGTCATAAGATCTCTTGAAGTAATTTGTCATTGCATAATATTGTATTCACCTTGATTAAATGTTCACCTTGATTCAATTAAATAATGTTGTAAAGCTGCACTGAAAAATAAAACACTCTTAAGTATTTTTTGATTAATTTCCCAGTTAAAACATCATTAAAGTCATTAAAACAAGATTATTCACTTCAAGCAATATGACGTAAATGATTGTTTTCAGAAGTCTTTTAATCTATTTGTATCATTTAATACAAGCGTATTTTGTCTGTATGTCTTTATGAATGCACATAAACGTCAGCTTAATTATTTTTTTAATCTTTTTGTGCATTTATTTACCCATAAGGAAGGTAACACCAGTGACAGTAACACCAATGACAATTTTCATGAAAAATGCATTTTACAAAATGGTTTTTTGACCTCAAAATAAAGCACTTTCCCTCTGTACATCGCTGTGGGGACAAGCAAATATTGCCACATTAATAGCTAAAGAAGGTGTAATTGTTCAAATAACACATTGTTTCATTTTAAAACTAGAAATTGCACTGTAAATTGTTTTTCAAGTGTAATATTTCTGTAAAGGCTAGGGACAGAAAAATGACATTTCCATAGAATGACCCAAAACAATTTTTTATTCTTATAATTCTTCTTATTTTTAAAATTAATAATATTCATGTGGTTTCTCATGTAAATCTTGTTTAAGAGTTTAAAGATAAATCACTTTTGCTATGTGTATTTCGCTTTAATATTAATATTACATAATATTATTCATGAAACCTATTATACTTATTTATAGAACAGTTCTTTCTGGTCTTCGAATCTGATTGGCTGAGAGGACTGCAATATTCTAGTGATATCAGATCTCCAACCATTTCATTGTTTTTATCATTCCACTTGCGGTATTTCTCACAGCGAGTGTCATGGCGGATGCCCAAATCTGCTATGATCTTATAAAAAATACTGTTTTTGTGTCACGAAATGTAGTTTTAAAGTTTTTTAGATGAGAATGTTCTTGTTTAGACTTTAAATATGCAGTTTGTTAATAAAGATAATGTCTATTTGAAAATTTGCTTCAATGATTTCGGAGATGTGAGCTCCAAGGCTTCAGCAGCCATTCAGCGCCCACGAACCTGGCGAGAGCAGCCGTACCTCAGGTAGTTCTGGAATTTGTCACTGGCTCTGATGTCTCTCTGGTCCATTTCACTCTCATAATACTCAATGTTCCTTCATTACTAGCTCTAAAGTGACGTTTTCAAATTAGTAACGGGAGGCTTGGGCTCAGCTGTTAAACTGTCAACTTGAGATTTAAATCCGTGTCGGAAGGAAGTAGTTCTGCACAAAGAGGGTTTTTAAAAACACTACGTTGTTGTTTCTTATGTATTTACACACTCATGCCATCTAATTGTTGTATGAACGCAACATCACACTTGTTAGCTGTGCATTATTCCTTGCAAATTAATTATCACAAGGGGAAGTGTGTAATTTACAATGGTTACATGTTTGGCAGTTGCTTGAAGTCATTTATTTATTTAACCCTTAAATGCTTAAATGTTTTGCCAATCATTATTACATATTCAGGTCTTTAGTGACCTGGACCTATATATCCAGCATGGATAGATCTCTAACTTATGCAATAGCAAAAAACTCCCTTGATATTTTAAGAACAGTTACAGAAGAATAAAAAAGCATATTGCGCTACCTTTTGAAACTTAGAAGGGTTTTGAGCAGATGATTTTAGCATCGCCGTCATCCTCAGAGCGCACTTCCATAGTATGTTCAGTATCTGGCTTATATTCGCGATCTCAAACATATTCTCAAAACTATTGTTTTCAATGACTTCGAAGTCAATATTTTGATAGCTGGCAGCTTATTCACCACATTCACCATGAAATAACAGTGATATTTATATTTTATTGCGTACAGTAATTGCTCTGCAGTAAAGCCATTTAAACCAATTCAATTTTTGCTGATGATATTCTTTTGTTTTATGTCTACGATAATTATGAGTGAAACGTCACATCATTATTGTCCATCAAACAGTGCCACCTCGAGGATTAAAGGTGAATTGCATGTATTGAGTCATTAGATATTTACATATTTTTGCACACAAAAAATATACTTACACTATTACACACCTCCAGTCTCTAGCGGCCCTATATACTTTATACAAAAAAAAGATCTGAAAACATATTCTTTACATTTTGTTATCTTTTTCTTGTCATATTGTTTATAATGAATAGATTGAGGAATACTAAGAAAGTTGATGTCAAACTTAAAAAAATGAAGGAGGGAGAGGGTAGTAAATGACGTCCTGGGTCACTAAAGACTCGAGGTATGCATTTAAGGGTTATTATTTTCTCTGTAAAGTAAAACATGATCTAATCAGCATACTTTTTATTTAACTCACTCCTCTTTGGAGGCTTCCATAATCATTTGTTTTTATATAGATGGTTATGTTCTCTGAACATATGTTAACATATGTTATGTTAACTGTGCGCAAGTTGTTCCTTAGCACTCATTTTTCCTAGATAGACTGAGTTACTTACGCACAGCTGGTGTAGCTGCCACTGGTGCATATTTGGCACTCACCCTTCACCCCGGGTCAAGTCGTCTGGTCCATGCTGCATTCATGTGCTATTTCTGCATTGACCATTACAGATTCCTCTGCCTGATTCCAGATTCCCAGACCTGCAGGGGGCCACAGGATCTCAGCGAATCACTACATGTAGGAATGACTCAATGCTTGGTTCATAAGTCTCTATGATCCACTGTAAATGGTTTAGGCTCTTCAAAGGGGCCGTTTATAATCAAAGGGAAGGAAATCCCATACAAGTAAGCATAGCTAAATGTTATCCCTCATAGCATCTCATATTCACACTGAACATGTGATTTTGTTTCCTAGAAAATATTGCCGCAATATGGGGATTAATCACTGAGTACCTCTATAATGCTATCATGTTACTATCTCCCAAGTCCAGCTATGCTGTTTTATTGTTGTTTTATATTACCATCTCAGACTGTACATATGTTTCCAAGAGTAAAAATGATGATGTTGACAGATCTGGGTGGACAAAGCGGGATGGGTCTAACTGGATTCATCCCTCACATATGGAGCAGCCCTGCTCATCCCATCCACGCCTACCACTTCCTACAGTCTCTGTTTTGTTTTTATTAGATTAGGCCCGTACCTGCTCTCTTTCCATACGACACATGAAAGTAGTTAAACCGAGTACAATTAAGACGAAGTACTCCACGGATCTAATCAAAGCTCGGCTGGAACAAAGATCTGAGGCATGCCAACGCGCTGGATGTGTCAGTCACAATTAGGGTGTACCACTCAAAAGAAAACATGACACATGTGCATGCTGCTTTGATATGCTGTGATATCACCCATATCCAGCTGATCGCAGTTTTATGGCTACGGGATTATCATTCACTCGTGTTTTCACATTTATATTGAGATCTTTTATCATTAAACTTTTGTCTGGTTTTGTTTTGCCCTCACCTGGTATTGATTTTAATAAATGATACGCCGCCTGGTGAATCAAACAAGCCTTAGAGATCATGTTCAGCCAATTTATCCTCATGGGTTTCCGTGGCACGCTGCCTCTTTGTGTGAACAAGAGCAGGCATTATGGGCTGAGGTTTCATGGTTTTGTTGAGGGACGTGGAGATCTGCCATTAAGACGAGTCTGGGTCCATCATCTCGCACATTATGTAACAATAAGCCGCCATGGTTTTATATGCCTGTAAAAGCCTTATTTCACACCCGTATGCTTGTGCAAAAGCCTTGGCCATAAATGGAAGCAGCGGTTTATAATAAATCACACATCTGTCTCCAGTCGTGCCGACCGTTTTAGACGTATAGTTATGGGAACATGGGCCACTGCCATCTGAATTACCATAATATGCCCTTTTGTAAATACTTCTACTGTCCTGCTTTTTCTCAGAGTCTTTTGAAAGGGCTTATTTGTTCAGAAGTAAACACACTGAGTGTCTTCATGTACATGTCATCGCAGATATTCTTTGGAGGAAGTTTGAATGTAGTTTATAATTTGGCCTTGCCAAAGTTAGCAAGGGTTTTAGTTTGCTTGAGGCAGCTCTTGTTTTTCTAAGATGATAATAACAAAACAGTTCTAATTTAATTCTGTTTTATGACATCAGTAGGGTGTTCCGAATATTAAAATTGTGAGAATATTGCATTTTAGGTGCAAATGCATGGAAATAAGTGTGGAAAAATACATGGTGAAAAAACATTGTGCATTACTGCATCTTCTGTGGTGGTTTGTATGGAAGCCCATTTCATTGCCATTGAATATAAAGTGACTTTTTATCTCAAATTCAGACTTTTTTCTCAGCATTGTGATACAAAGTCAGAATTGCGTGAAGTAAACTTGCAATTGCAAATTATAAAGTCAGAATTGCAAGATATAAACTCGCAATTTTGACTTTTTTCTTAGAATTGCGTAACATAATTATTTCTTAGAATTACGTATCTAACAATTCTGACTTTATAATTCGCAATTGCAAGTTTATATTACGTAATTCTGAGAAAAATACAGCAACAAATCTGATGTTTTTCTCAGAATTGCGAGTTTATATCACAATTCCAACTTTATAACACGCAGTTGTGAGTTCTTAAGTCAGAGAATTGTGAGATGTAAACTCGTAATTCTGGGAACATATCAGTATTTTTTTTCACTTAAAATTGGACTGTATAACTTAATTGCGTGTTTAAGTCAGAATTGCGAGAAAAAAAGTCAGACTTGTGAGATATAAACTCACAATTGCGAGAAAAATCAGAATTACAAGATGTAAACTCGTGTTGGTGAGAAAAAAGTCAGAATTCCAAGTTTTTATTTCAAATTTCCGACTTTATATCTTGCGATTGCGAGTTTGTATCTCACAATTCTGACTTTATAATGCAATTGTGAGTTATATCATGCAATTTTGACTTCATAACTCGCAATTGCAAGTTTATGTCTCGCAATACTGACTTTTTAGCTCTCAATCGCGAGTTTATAATCGCGAGTGTTGGTGAGAATAAAGTCAGAATTGCAAGTTTTTATTTCATATTTCTGACTTTATTTCTCGCAATTTCACAATTCTGACTATATAATGCAATTGTGAATTATATCACGCAATTCTGACTTTATAACTCGCAATTGTGAGTTCATATCATGCGATTCTGAGAGAAAACAGTCTGAATTGTGAGTCTGTCACAATTCTGATTTTGTAACTCACAATATTGTTGGAATCACTTTTAGAACACTTTTTTTTTTTCCATCTGATGGTTAGTAAAATCACTAGCCTATCAGAATCCATTTGACTTTAAAGAGCCTGAACAATATTGTGATGTGGACGATAATGTAGTTATCATTATAGTTAATATATTTATTGTTTTTAGTGTGAATGGGCTGTATAATATATTCCCCACTCAGAGGTGAAGAAACTGAACTTCTAGCTATCTGTGCTTTTACATGAACTCAATTATCCTGTCTGTATGTTGGATTGCCAACCTTAATTATGTATCTCCTTTATCAGTGGTTCAAAGTGAAATCTTCTTTCACCTGTCACCTAATATCTGGAGCCAGACCACTTTACTGTAATGAAGCCTGGCTTGGAAAGACAAAAAAGGAAAATTCATACTGCTTCTGTCACAGAAACATTAAACAGTCATGTTAACAGAAAGTAGTCGGGACAGTCTTTTTCTTTGAGATTAGCTTTTTCACATGCAATGATTTCCACAAACTGGTTCTTCATGTGTTCTTAGGGAGGAGCCTTGTTATGTTCACCATCTGCAGTAGTAAACACTATAAGATTTCATTTTGATCAGATTTCAGTTGCTTTTTGAAACCGAATTACTACTGTAAAAAGACGCTGTGCTGAAACAAAGGAAAGTCTTGTTAATGCTCCACAGATAATTAGCTAAAATTGTACTCTTTATTCTGCTTGTAACTTTTAAAATCCACACAATTTCTCTGATTTCTCACCCTGTGAGCTTATAAGTTCTTGTTTCAAATCTTACCCTATTATATTGGATGCCAACTTGGCAATTTTTTTTGGTTTTTAAATTGGCACTAAATGCTAGAAGAATTTAATAGAAGTAATTATTTGTGCAAAATGGCATTTTAAAGAGCAGCCCAATATTTTGCAATGATGCTATTTGATAAATCTGCTTGCAATTTTCCAGTTACCTGGCCAAAAGTCATAACCTTTAAGATTTGATTCCTTAGGCTAGGTTACCTGAGCCACCTTGGACACATGATAGTAGTAAAATCATAAACAAATATAATTAAAAGCATGATTCTGGTAGATTCCTTGACATTTTTTAATGTCAAAAAATTAAGCATTTTGTTTAAAAAATCTGAATTTTCCACTGGAGTCCCCCTGAATGCTCAGTGCTGTCCAGAAAGCTTTGAGAAAACTTGTGTAGGAGTACACTGAATCACACAGACAGTGTGTGGGGAGGATGTCATGAGATAATAGTCGCACCCTTAAACAGTATGAAGATGTTATAGCACCATCAAAAGAAAACAATGACCATGTTAAAATATACAAACGCCCATGCATTTTTCTCTCTTGTTCTCACTCCTTTTTGCTTTAAAAAAGTACAGTTAATAGCACAGTTAATGCTGCATAAGTCTGGTACATGGGGTTTTGCTGTTCAGAAGAAGGAAAATTATCATTCTTGTGATAAAAACATCTCCCAATATGACATCACATTTTCCTAAGCGAGCTATTCATATACACTTTTCTGTTTTAAAGTTCAGATTTTTATGCCGAGTCCTCACTCTGCACATCTTTTTTTAGCTTAATAGTAAAAAGACATAACTACTGCTAGCATGGGATACGGTTTTATCTCTGAGAGGAGGTGCTTTAAATGTTTAAGGCTGAGTGACAGGACTTAAAAAGAGGCCCAGGTGAGTACAGCCGCTGTCAGTATGATGCTCTTATGGGATTTATTTTTATAGAACCGCAGCATGACGAGAATGTATCCTTTAGCTGCAATGCATAATTCAGCACCACACATCTGCTGTTGGGAAAATGCAGACACTTTTATTAGGGAGTGGAATACAAAATCGGCAGGAGAAGAGAGGGATGAGAGAAAGAATAGTCTGCAGTCTTTTATAGGACACCTGGACTCAGATGCTGTGCTGTCAGTAAGGTGCTTATACAGTGTTTCATAAACATTACAACAGTCAAATCAATTTTAGTTTAATCAAACTCTTGTTATTCTGTCCCAGTAGACGCATCTGTTAAAGAGGCCTCGGATAAACCTTACATTAAAAACAGGATAGATTCGTACAATTAACTTTGTATGTCTTGAATAGCTAAACATATAAGGGAGACCGGGGACCTGGTCGTCACAAAGGCTATATGTCTGCTGTTAGGTTTTGAGTCAAAAGTTCAGTTGCATAAATATTGTTACTGTTATATTGCTATTGTTATATTTTATGGTATCAGTGTACTGAAAAATGTTACCTCCATGACCCTGGACTAGGGTCGTAAGATAATTGGGGGCTCATACGGGATCTGACCTCAGGACCTCTCGCAACCAAAGCAAGGAATCATACTCAACACCCAGTTTAGGCCCTTGGAGTTCACCCTGTCTTCTAGTACTTAAATCGGACAGTGCCTTTAAATTTTGCACTGATTATAAAAAGGTGAACAGTGTAACTAAACCTCATTTCCCTTACCCCGGACAGAGGACTGTATAGACCGCATTGGCGCTGCGCATTTTGTGACCAAATTGGAGCTGTTAAAGGGCTCTTGACAGGTGCCCCTGACCACTTGTGTGCCAGAAATTTCCACATTCGTCACTCCGGACAATTTTCTCCAATATCCCGGACGAGCCCCCAGTTATGTTACGTCCCTGACCCTGGACCAGGGTCATAACAATGTTTTCTGTAGCAGAAGTTTTGCATGTAGGTTTCAAATAACAAATACTGTAGATAAATGTATTTTTATTTTTTTTTTTTTTTTTTTAATACAATTTATTATTTTAAATATTTGTTGGATGAAGCAAAGGAGGAAGTGTCTGATAAAATATTGAATGAGAAAAAAAATTGTAGTACAAAAATAATACAATTGCAGTATTACAAAATATAACATTAAAAAGTGCATAAATCACTTGTTTTGTTTTTCTAAACAAAAAATTGTCCAACAACAATACCAGCAGGTTAAGTTACAGCGCGAGCCAGTGTTTTAACAGGGCCCCTATACCTTGCAGTGAGTTTGTAGGGGGGGAAATTAAGAATGAATGGGGGAAAGTCACGTGAGAAGAGGCAATGCCTTCGTCCTAAAGTGGTTTGAGCAATCGTATCTGAAAAATTAAAAAATAGATCAAAGTTGACTACTAAAACAATAAGCTGAACATAAGTTCCCAAATAAAATATATTGTTTAAATTGTTACAGCTGGTGCGTCAGAGATTTCCACATTCGTCACGCCGGACAATTTTCTCCAATATCCCGGACGAGCCCCCAGTTATGTTACCTTTCTGACTCTGGACCAGGGTCAAAACAATATGTTTTCTTCATCATAAGTTTTGTTGGTTTCAAATAACAAATACTGTAGATACATGTATTTTTTTTTTAATTATACAATTTATTATTTTTAATATTTATTGGACGAAACAAAGGAGGAAGTGTCTCCTCAATATAGTGGATGAGAAAAAAAAACATTACGAAAATAAAACAATTCCAATATTACAAAATATTACATTAAAAAGTGTATAAATCACTTGTTTTTCTAAAAAAAAAAAAAAAATAGTTCACCAAAATGGCAGCAGGTAAAATTACATCGGGAGTCCATGTCTCTCTCACCTCCCCTGAGCACACTGAGTTTTAACAGACCCCCTAAAGCATGCGGTGAGTTTGGTGGGGGGTAATTGAGAATGAATGGGGGAAAGTCATGTGAAAGGGGGTGTTGCCTCTATTGTGATATGATTGGATATGACTGGTTATGTTGAGCTGTGATTGGTTCATGCAATAAATCCCTCCTCTTGTGTTTTTGCACGTTCCGTGTCTGTGAATCAGACTGAATAAACAACATAATGGCATTACTAGGAAAACTAATTTAACCCTCAGGAGTCTGAGGGTGTTTTGGGGCCCTGGAGAAGTTTTGACATGTCCTGACATTTGTGCTTTTTGGAGTATCTTAAAAATGGCTAAAGTCTGATTGAAAGTCTGATTGAAAAGTCTGATTTTGTTGATTTCCCATGATGTGTTACTTTTATGGGCCTTTTTACATCTAATCACTTCATGTGTTTTCTCTGATTAGATATCTATCTGATTTGTTTCAACGTTTCAATTTACACTTAATTCCACATAAATGTCATAAGCGTCTTCGCAAAACAAATTCATTCTTCAATTCCTGCGCTATATATAAATTTAACGGAGTTCACATCAATGAAAGCAACAGATATTCACTGCATTTTATTCATTATCAGCTAATTTCAAGATCAAAGACCACTACAGGGAAGAGCGTAGCATTAGCACTGGAAATATAGGATAGTCTCACTACTTTTAATGAAGACGTTTGTGTGTTGAGGGTCTTCTACTTACTTTCAGTTTAATTTGTGGCAGTGTGCGTGTCGGCTGGCTGAAAAGATACTCAGCGACTTATATGCGGCGATGTGCATTGGGTTAGCACTGTCATATCTGACTGTAACATGCCATGTAGCCTATAAAACGCATTTCGGAGGGCATTTACACCTGGTCTTTTCACGATCGGATAGCTATCCGATCAGAGAAAACACACACTTAGATAAAGGGCTGGGCGATATGGGCAAAAAAATTATCACAATAATTTTTTTTCATCAGTCAGTATCGATAATTATCACGATAAATGTCAAATCTTTATTTCTTTCAAGTTTAAAGTCAGATTTTTGCTCCAAAGTGTAGGTAGAAACCAGATGTCACACCCCTGAACTATTTTAATTGGTTTTTCCCTCATGTGCCCATATATGGTTGTTCCTGTTCCTGTCCTCGTTGAGTCATTACTAGTTAACACCATCACCTGTTTGTGTATCTTTAGCCACCCTTTATAAGTTGTTTAAGTTCAATGCTTTGTGTCCGGTCTCATCAATGAGTATGTGTGTTCCTGTCTTCCTTTTGTGGATTTACCTGTGTGGATTACATTAAAGACTTTTCATTGCATTTCACCATCGTGTTGTGACACCAGACCATGTAAATGTTTGTTCGTTATCAATCAGTAACATCTGTAAAAATTGTAGCAACCTCAGTTTTATATGGTTAAACTTATTCTGACCCAGTCTTTTTTTCTTTTTTTTTTTTAAATTAAGCATTGGTCTGCCATAGTAGCAAGCATACATTTTAAATCATGATAAACACAGTTAAAACCACACATAATGGTACCTCAATACGATGGTAAAAATATAACTACATGGTTTTATAGGTAGCCTATTTGTATGAAAAACGGTAGTCTAAAAACATTCAGTATGCTATAGCTTATTCACAAATACATACATACTATAATCAGTGTTTCCCACAGGATTTTATGAGACTGTGGTGGGTGGACCTTGGTCTCTCTAGAGAGGTCCGGGGCCATGCCCCCCATTTTAAAGTTAAATTCATCTATCTGGTGCACTTTAAGTTTTCAAAATTAGGAGCTCCAACACAGGTTCAGTGTGCAAACTAAACAAAGAAAAAGCTGGTGAATTGACTTGTACTTGAGGTTTAAAGTGGACTCAGTCCTCTTTTTAGTTGTGCTATAGTGGCTCAGTCTAAATTGCATTCACACTGGTGAATTTGGAAGCCAAACAAATTAGAATATAAGAGTAATAATAATTTTATATTATTATTCCTATGACAGTAATAGCCATATACTGTAAAACAAGTGCATAGTAAAATAAATAAAAATGAGTATTTCACAAGTATATTATTTTACTTTATTCTACAGTAGGGAAATTACAATACTTTTGTCCTAATTTCTACACTTGCAAGCAGGGCCTAAAACTAACATCTGGTGACTTGAGAAAATTTACCAGCCATAAATATTTTTTTCCAGGCCATGAAACTGTTTTTGCAGTTGCTGCTACTACAACAACTAAACATATTTAATAAAAAAGCCATTGGAAATTATAACCAACCACTGCATTTTAATCACAATACAAAGAAAGATGCTACACACATGTAGCATGAGCAGCTTTTTTATTTAAATTTAATTGTATCATTTCAACATTTAAAGTAAAATCAGAATGGTCTGACTTCAGCTTTGTGAAACTATAACCTGCATAAAACAAAGACAGCAGACAGGCAGAGTTTCATTCTCTGAGCAGGTGGCGCTTTTGGAACAACAGTGATAAGAGTGCTTGCAAGAGATAAACCTATGAGCTTTTATTTTTGCAGAAACTGCAGTTGAGCTTTTATTTTGGTGGAAAACTCCAGCTTCAAGGAAAACAGGTTTACAAATGCGCTTCATTTCAAATCCAGTGAAATACTGTAAATATTCGCCCATTAAAATTATGCTAAGTATTCACTGTCAATCAAAGGAGCCACTCTGACTCTTACGGTGAGTTTCCACTGGCACGTAGCGAGCAGAGCGGAGCAGGCGTTTTCAGATATTTCCTATGGAAGCTGAGCTAATGCACTGCGCGCATGTTTAAGCTCAGCTTCCATAGGAATGAATTGAAAACGCCCGATCCGCTCTGCTCGCTACGTGCCTGTGGAAACCCACTGTAAGACGTGACAAATATGGGATTATTTTTGTGCCAATAAGAATGAACGTAACTTTATAAAACTGAACGTAACTTTCCAAGAAACCATCAAAAATATGCCATTGCAAAAGAAGAGAAACACAATGAAAATGAAAAAAATGAACTCAGTCGCACGAAATTAACATGCTCTTCAAATATGCTTCATTCTTTGTTAATGATTTTCACAGAATCGTTTTCGTGAATCATGGATTCTGAATGCGTTGCCACAGCTTTCGCTTACGCTTCGCAAATTTTCGTTTGCTGTTTTGGCACAAACCTCTCGTGGGGGCGGGCTTAACAGCGATCTACTCTGATTGGCTAATGAGCTTTTGATGGACAGTTGCTCTCTGACCTGGAAGCACGGACGGTGACGTCAGTGGCGCGCATATTGGAAAGTTGTTGCGGTGTGCAATACGTCGTGCTTTGTTTATAGAAACTATCAGAACTGTTGCACACTGTACATGAATAAAACTTTTATCAATGTTATTGATTAACGTTACTTTAGCAACACGAACTTACTGAGGGACAAGCTGAGGTGGAAGATGATGCCGCTCCATGTCTCTCCTGGGAGCTCATCTTTAGAAACTAAGAGACGACCGTAGGTGAAATACTAATAACATTAATACTTAATATAAACAAAGCACGACGTAATGCGCGCCACTGACGTCACCGTCTGTGATTCCAGGTCAGAGAGCAACTGTCCATCAAAAGCTCATTAGCCAATCAGAGTAGATCGCTGTTAAGCCCGCCCCCCCGAGAGGTTTGTGCCAAAACAGCAAACGAAAATTTGCGAAGCGTAAGCGAAAGCGAAAGCTGTGGCAACACATTCCGAATCCATGATTCGCGAAAACGATTCTTTGAAAATCATTAACAAAGAATGAAGCATATTTGAAGAGCATGTTTAATTCGTGCGACTGAGTTCATTTTTTCATTTTCATTGTGTTTTTCTTCTTTTGCAGTGGCATATTTTTGATCGTTTCTTGGAAAGTTACGTTCAGTTTTACAAAGTTACGTTCATTCTTATTGGCACAAAAATAATCCCATAGACAAACAGCAGATCACGAGCCGATCGCCTGAATGAAGTGCGCGCTTCATTTTGAGTCAAGCAGCACCAACAGACTTGATTAAGGGATAAAGTCATATTATGCTTTCGGCTTTCGTTTGACGGATACTTGCCGAAGCAATAGCACGAAACACAACATTTTAGTCCTTTTATAAATAAGTAACCACAGTCTGGTTAATTAATGGGAAACACTGATAATTATAAACCATTATTCCTGTAATAAAATTCTATCCCACATTGCTGCCACAATACCATGGTGCAGTGAGTGTTCCTACAGAAAATCCATGATAAATGATGGCGATGTGTAGATTAAGAAAAGCCTTTTGACTGTCTCGTTGCACACAGCTTTAAACTAGTTTGAATCACAGAGTCATTTGTGTTCATCGCTGAATTCAAGTGTTCCACACTGGATCCAGTGTTGCCAACTTCTTTCAATGGAAAGTAGCTAAACCCCGCTTGAAAAGTCACCAAATGTCGTTAGATGACATCATACGCTAAATAGCATATTCATGCTGTCACTGTGTCGTACTGTCTTGCTTCTCTGGGCTCACATACAACAGAATTTTTCTAACTGAAACCGTTGCTCTTCTGCCGCTCATTGAACAGAGCAGACCCAGCTACAGAGAGAGAGGTGTGCACGCGCAGGGAAAGCACGACCTTGTGCGGCAGTACCTGAGAGCCTCAGAAACTAAACAAGGTTTGTCCTAGAAGTCGCTAGATTTGTCGCTAGGTGCTTTTTTGGAAAAAAATTGCTAAATCTGGCAACACTGACTAGACGGAGTGACGGAGTAAATGCATCTTCTCTAGTGAACTTGCGCAGTGCGGCAGTTTGAACTTTGGTCCAAGCGGATAAACGGTCTGTGTGGCGCAATTCAAATGAGTTGTGCTGTTTCGTTACGCTTTTGGTACATAAAATAACATTGAACATTTATCGAACTCTTCATATCGTTTTATCGAGGAAAATTATATTGCGATAATTATCGTTATCAAATTATCTCGCAGCCCTACTTAGATATAACCCCTTTATTATGTCTTAAAATTATGTATAAGCTTGTAACGGAATTTGGCGTTGCAATATAAGGTTCGGGCGCCAGGGGTAAAAAAAAACCACCACAATAGTTAAATCATTTTACAATGTCACAATGCAGGTAAATTTGCTAATTTAATCAAAAACAACCAAACAATGATTTGAAGCTCATTCTAATTAACTCATTCAACTAACAAAAAAACAGAACCTCCAGGCCCAGGAACAATACCTTTTAATACCCTACACAAAACAACAACGGGTGAACTATTTCAGGATCCACATAGACCAATCCACAAAACTCCAAGGAGAAATAAGATTTTAGTCCATTCAGTCCATTCATTTTACAAAGTCTCTACACAAGCACATTATTGTTGACTTCATCACATGTACTTATATCAGTCTTTAACATTTGCACATTATAGTAGGCTTCAACATATGCACTTTATAGTAGGCTTCAACATATGCACATAGTAGGCTTCAATATATGCACATCATAGTAGACTTCAAAGCTTTGTGAAACTATAACCTGCATAAAACAAAGACAGCAGACAGGCAGAGTTTCATTCTCTGAGCAGGTGGCGCTTTTGGAACAACAGTGATAAGAGTGCTTGCAAGAGATAAACCTATGAGCTTTTATTTTTGCAGAAACTGCAGTTGAGCTTTTATTTTGGTGGAAAACTCCAGCTTCAAGGAAAACAGGTTTACAAATGCGCTTCATTTCAAATCCAGTGAAATACTGTAAATATTCGCCCATTAAAATTATGCTAAGTATTCACTGTCAATCAAAGGAGCCACTCTGACTCTTACGGTGAGTTTCCACTGGCACGTAGCGAGCAGAGCGGAGCAGGCGTTTTCAGATATTTCCTATGGAAGCTGAGCTAATGCACTGCGCGCATGTTTAAGCTCAGCTTCCATAGGAATGAATTGAAAACGCCCGATCCGCTCTGCTCGCTACGTGCCTGTGGAAACCCACTGTAAGACGTGACAAATATGGGATTATTTTTGTGCCAATAAGAATGAACGTAACTTTATAAAACTGAACGTAACTTTCAAGAAACCATCAAAAATATGCCATTGCAAAAGAAGAGAAACACAATGAAAATGAAAAAAATGAACTCAGTCGCACGAAATTAACATGCTCTTCAAATATGCTTCATTCTTTGTTAATGATTTTCACAGAATCGTTTTCGTGAATCATGGATTCTGAATGCGTTGCCACAGCTTTCGCTTACGCTTCGCAAATTTTCGTTTGCTGTTTTGGCACAAACCTCTCGTGGGGGCGGGCTTAACAGCGATCTACTCTGATTGGCTAATGAGCTTTTGATGGACAGTTGCTCTCTGACCTGGAAGCACGGACGGTGACGTCAGTGGCGCGCATATTGGAAAGTTGTTGCGGTGTGCAATACGTCGTGCTTTGTTTATAGAAACTATCAGAACTGTTGCACACTGTACATGAATAAAACTTTTATCAATGTTATTGATTAACGTTACTTTAGCAACACGAACTTACTGAGGGACAAGCTGAGGTGGAAGATGATGCCGCTCCATGTCTCTCCTGGGAGCTCATCTTTAGAAACTAAGAGACGACCGTAGGTGAAATACTAATAACATTAATACTTAATATAAACAAAGCACGACGTAATGCGCGCCACTGACGTCACCGTCTGTGATTCCAGGTCAGAGAGCAACTGTCCATCAAAAGCTCATTAGCCAATCAGAGTAGATCGCTGTTAAGCCCGCCCCCCCGAGAGGTTTGTGCCAAAACAGCAAACGAAAATTTGCGAAGCGTAAGCGAAAGCTGTGGCAACACATTCCGAATCCATGATTCGCGAAAACGATTCTTTGAAAATCATTAACAAAGAATGAAGCATATTTGAAGAGCATGTTTAATTCGTGCGACTGAGTTCATTTTTTCATTTTCATTGTGTTTTTCTTCTTTTGCAGTGGCATATTTTTGATCGTTTCTTGGAAAGTTACGTTCAGTTTTACAAAGTTACGTTCATTCTTATTGGCACAAAAATAATCCCATAGACAAACAGCAGATCACGAGCCGATCGCCTGAATGAAGTGCGCGCTTCATTTTGAGTCAAGCAGCACCAACAGACTTGATTAAGGGATAAAGTCATATTATGCTTTCGGCTTTCGTTTGACGGATACTTGCCGAAGCAATAGCACGAAACACAACATTTTAGTCCTTTTATAAATAAGTAACCACAGTCTGGTTAATTAATGGGAAACACTGATAATTATAAACCATTATTCCTGTAATAAAATTCTATCCCACATTGCTGCCACAATACCATGGTGCAGTGAGTGTTCCTACAGAAAATCCATGATAAATGATGGCGATGTGTAGATTAAGAAAAGCCTTTTGACTGTCTCGTTGCACACAGCTTTAAACTAGTTTGAATCACAGAGTCATTTGTGTTCATCGCTGAATTCAAGTGTTCCACACTGGATCCAGTGTTGCCAACTTCTTTCAATGGAAAGTAGCTAAACCCCGCTTGAAAAGTCACCAAATGTCGTTAGATGACATCATACGCTAAATAGCATATTCATGCTGTCACTGTGTCGTACTGTCTTGCTTCTCTGGGCTCACATACAACAGAATTTTTCTAACTGAAACCGTTGCTCTTCTGCCGCTCATTGAACAGAGCAGACCCAGCTACAGAGAGAGAGGTGTGCACGCGCAGGGAAAGCACGACCTTGTGCGGCAGTACCTGAGAGCCTCAGAAACTAAACAAGGTTTGTCCTAGAAGTCGCTAGATTTGTCGCTAGGTGCTTTTTTGGAAAAAAATTGCTAAATCTGGCAACACTGACTAGACGGAGTGACGGAGTAAATGCATCTTCTCTAGTGAACTTGCGCAGTGCGGCAGTTTGAACTTTGGTCCAAGCGGATAAACGGTCTGTGTGGCGCAATTCAAATGAGTTGTGCTGTTTCGTTACGCTTTTGGTACATAAAATAACATTGAACATTTATCGAACTCTTCATATCGTTTTATCGAGGAAAATTATATTGCGATAATTATCGTTATCAAATTATCTCGCAGCCCTACTTAGATATAACCCCTTTATTATGTCTTAAAATTATGTATAAGCTTAACATTAGGTCTTAAAATGGCCTGAAAACATGATCTGGGTGTTTTTAGTGAGTAATCGGCTTGAATAAATTTAAAGTAAATCTTTGTGTCTGTGACCAGTATGTACTAAGCCATGATGACTGATTCTCTGAAAACTTAAAAAAATAGGTATAAGTTAACTATTAAAACAATTAACTGAACATAAGTTCACAAATAAAATATATTGTTTAAACTGTTACTGCCTTGAGTTATTTTAGAATAAATGTAAAATGCCTAAAAACATTAACTGTATGAGATTCATATTTGGCTTTAAATATATAAAATATAAAATTTATAAAAATATAAAACAGAACAGGGTTTTTTTCTCTTTTTGATAATGTAATGTTTTCACTCTGATCTGAAATACTCATATACTTGTTTGTTTTGAGTTTTTAAGTATTACTCTGAATCTCCAAATAACAATTTCACCACCCAAAAATATTCCTGTAACTAATTGAATTTGGTGCTAGAAATCCAGTCGTGGCTTTGTTTTCCCGCAGGGAACACACATCCTGGTAAATGTATAACTTGAATGCATTGTAAGTCGCTTTGGATAAAAGTGTCGTCCAAATGTGAAAAATGTCAAATTAAACCACAACCAGTTCACTATGACTGATTTGAGCATTACATTTGGCAGCTTCCACACATCCTCTCCGAGAGAGCCAAGACCACGTCCTGGTGGGGGACTCGAAAGTTTAATCTTCCATTACCCATCTTCTCCCTTTCCTTACCTCCATTCTCCTCCTAAGCAAACAGCTCAAAGTATAGTGTTACCGCCTACCAAATCCCCAATAAAAAATAAATTTATATGCTCTTATGCAGTCACTCGTTGGCATGCCGGAGACTTACGTAGGCCGGGATCGGGAGACAGCCTTGGTTAAGGCTCAGGAGTGTTAGATGTCCTTCAAGAGCTGGAAATGCATTTGAATCAGCTTAGCAGAGCTTAAAAGTAATGGCCATTTTAATGTCACGGAGAACTTGTGACATTAAAAAAGACGTGCATCTGAGTTTACGCGACAGCATAGAGAAAAACACCCGTATCTCCTCTAAACGGCGAAAAACGTAATGATCAGGTGCACTTCTAAACGAGACGTTTTAATTGGCTTTTTTGGATTTTATGTCCTTTTATCAATGCAACATGTTTTGAAGTAATGCTTGAAGCTCTTTGTGTCCAAAAGCTCATTTGTAATGAGCTGCAAAAGCTGTTTTCACGGTTTCAACTGTGTATCAGTCTGGATCGCAGTTGTGTTTCTGAAAGCAATCAGCGTTTAGAAAAGCTTTTTATGATTTAGTGAGTGTTGGACGAGTCGTGATCCCTGGACTTAACAAACAGCCAGTGGCAGTAAAACACACTCCCTGAATGTCACCCCCCCTCATAATGAAACAATAAAGCAGGCCCGTTCTGACATGCACAGAACACAGCTGAGAGAGCGGCCTGTTCTAATCGGGTCCCTGGAGAGCACCCCGCAACTAGACACAGACACCGAGACGCTTAAAAAGTTCTGAGACTGCAGAGACAGGACAGAGAGTGACCGTGCGAGGCTAATGGGGACCTGCGTAAAGCGCAGGTGCAGATGTGTATCCGGGACAAGTGGGGTAAAGGGTTACGCACACAAGCCCCCCTCGAGTCCTCCAGGGGCTCCTTGCAGAACGAGTGCGCGAACAGGTTCTGGAAGTTCATTCAGGCTGAACGATCTCTGCGTTCGTCATTGACGGGGAGAATGTTTTATCTGGGCAGTCAGTCTCTAAATCCACTGATTTGCCTTTGTCGCAATAGTCGGGATGCTCTTTCTGGCCACGGCGGTTGTAAGGAAGACAGAGTATGTAAATTTTAATGCCGCTTTTCAAAAGGACAAGTGAACCGGACATAGGAGTGCATGATCCCTCTTAACCACCTACAGAGGTTAAATGATTTATCGTGTATCATGTGAGCATTCTGGAAAATCAGAACACGCTTTTGGAAAATCTAGCAACAGATGCCGAAGCTTTCCAAATGCGCGATTGCCAGCCTCAGGTTTAATGGAATGAGTCTCTTGATTTTTTTGTTGTTTTTCTTTCTCTCTCCAATCTGTCCTTTTTTTCGTAGTCTTTCAAGGAAAATAAAATCTCTCTTGGCGGCAGATTAAGCATTCGATGGGGTGGTTCAACCTGCTGATGTCTTTTCATCATAATTTATGTACCATCTGTCTGCTCAATCAGCACCTCAGAGACACAGGGTTGTAATTCTCTACAAGTGCCTTCAGTCTTAATGGATATCGCAGCACTTAACAATTACTTCCCAGCACTGTTAACAAAGAGCACATAGACATTTTTAGTGACCTACTGATAGCAGTTTCAGGGAGGATTATCGTGAGACATTTTGTCTGGTGTATTTATAGTTTGTGCTTGTATTTCTCATTTAGTTTAGTTTTACTATAAACTCATAAATCACCATTAAAATTAAACCAGTGTACATTTTTAAACAGTTTGTCTTAGTCATATTTTTTTGATTTTTAACAAAAGATATGCTTTAAATGTAACTTTTCACAAAAAAGTGAACTCACAAAGGGCATTAAAATAAAACCACAAATGACCATCAAAATTTAACTGGTGTTTATTTTTACACTTTTTTTTTTGTCTAATTCAGATTTTTTTTTGCCTTTTTTATCTATATCATTTAAATGTACTAAATCTTTTGTCATGTCATATTCATTAATTGATTTAGTTGTAATCTGAGTAAAATAGTAACTAATGGTTTAGTGGATGAAAACAAGATTTAGTCAACAAAATATTTAACTCACAAACAACATTAAGATTTTTTTTTTTATTTAAATTTTTTATTTAAAAATGAATTCAATTTTAAATTAAGTTTTAAGTTAAGTTTTTGATCATTTTTAACAGAAATATTTAAATTTAATCAATGTTTTGTCATGTCATATTCATTTATTTTATTTATTTGTAATCTGACTAAAATATAAAACTATTTAAATAAAATATAAAATAAAATAGAAAAACGGATTTAAAATACAAAAAAGTGAACTCACAAATGACCATCAAAATTAAACTGTTGTTAATTTTTACACTTTTTTTGTCTCAGAGTTTTTTTTTTCTTTTTTTTTTGTAATTTTTTAAATTTAGTAAATGTTTTGTCATGTCATATTCATTACTTTTAGTTATTTGTAATCTGACTAAAATATGATCTAATTTTATTTGAAGGAAATAAGATTTAAGATTTAAGATTTATATATATATATAAAACGTATATACTTTTATTTTGAATGTGATTAATCACAATTAATCGTTTGACAGCACTACAAAAAAGTAAACTCATGATTTACCATTAAAAATAAATTATTTTTTAATTAAAAAATTAATTTAATTTAATTTTTTTTTTTTTTTTTTACACCATTTTTGTCTTAATCATAGTTTTTTGTCTTTTTAAAGAGCAATATTTAAATTTAATCAATGTTTCAAAAGAGTAATCAAATGACAAAAGAGTAAACTTACAATCGACTATTAAAATTAAAGCATAAAAATTGTCATAAATTTAGCCAAAAATATACTTTAAATGTAGTCAATATTTTGTCATTCCATATTTATTCATTTTAGTTGTAATCTGACAAAAATAGTAACTAATTTTTGTGGACAAAAACAAGATTTAAATGACAAAAAAGTGAACTTACACCATTCTTTCTTAATCATAGATTTTTTTCTTTTTAATATAAATATCATTTAAATGTAATCAAAGTTTGTCACATCATTTTCATTAATTTTAGTAGTAATTAGCTGAAATAGTATCTAATTTTAGTTGATGGTTTAGTTGTATTATTTTTTTAATGTACATTTTTGTCTCATCTAGATTCATTTTCGTACCCAAGATTGATACTGTATTCAGTGTTGATTCATGGATTAAAAAATTGCAATGTAAATTCTAATAAAAACACTGTAGTTGAATCATGTAAACCATCAGTAAATTGCATACTGAGGAAAAACTGCTACAGAAACAAGCCTCTCTGCTTATCAAATACATCGCAGCATGCAGTATCTAGTTACTCATCCCTGATGGCTGCATTTTGGCAGTGTATCACAAGAAACTATACGCTATCAGCATGCAAAATAGACATAGCAGATATTTAAATGAAAATGTGTGCAAACACCAGAATACACAGATGATATCAATGTGTATGAAGTACATACAATTGGTATTCGTTTATCTGCAACAATAACAAAAAAGCTAAAGAACTTCTCTTTATTCTTGTGATGTAGCGATGTTTGATAGCACCGGATGTGTCTCATTGTAAAAACATTGCTTTTGAAAGGCTGATCTCCACCGCGGCCCATAGAGGTGTTCTGAGTGTTTAGACTGGAGGCTGTTTTTCCTCTGTCATATGAAGTTCATACAGAATTCATTCTACAGTCTGGAGGATTGGGACTTCCAGGCCTCGTCTCCAGCCAGTGTGCATGAAAAAAAAAAATACAAAATGCACAGTACATTTGTTTGGAGTGAGAGTTCAGTAAACCTGAATTTCTCCAGAATGAAAAAGAATGCATGTCAAAAATGAAAACATGAAACCGTCTTTATCTATAAGCGTGTCCGTTGTATGTGATGAAAGATGACACATCTCTCAATCTCCCTAATAACAAGTGAGAACGTTTGTGTAACTTGGCAGATGCCTAAATATGGCGTTCGGTTCGATATGACGATGCCTCTGTCTGGTCTGTTCTCGTTGACTTTCCTTTCATTTGTTGTGACACTTGATATACTTTGAACACCTATTTCATTTAATCATTCTTGAATTGTGTGACACTTCCACGATATGTAGTACCGGAGCAGCCGGGCTCTGGGGATTGTTACAGTAATGGTCCGCAGGTTGAGTCCAAGTGTGTGGGGGAGATCAGATCCGTCCTGTGAGATAGAGGCTGCGGCTGACACGGGAGGCACCTGTGGAGGGTAATGAGGCAAGGCAAGTGGGGGCAGGGCCAGTCAAGGGCTTTCCCTTCATGTGGACTTATTGGTGCTGTCAGAACAGGGGGGCCACAATTGGCCTGTCACGTATCCTGATGGATCCCAGGACGAGGGAACCAAATGAGGCTGTCCGTCTCTCGGGCGACCTACCCCCATGAGCTTGGCCAGGTTCAGAAAGATGATTTGTGTGAACCTCAGTTTGTGTCAGCGGGACTTTTCCTGTACCGGTTGTCTCTTGGAGCGTTAGCAGACCTGTGAGTTTAGCGGACTTTGGAGGGGAGAGTGTTTTTTGGGTGTCCTTAGTTTAACTTGGCCATTGGTTGATTAATTATTTCCATTCTTTGTCTGCTATATTTGGTCAGAACCTTCAGGTATAATGATTCAGAGGTATTTTTAGAGCATATTCTCTCCAACACTGTACAGATATCCTTAAAACCTACAGGCAACTTCTAAGGCTGGCCACACGCTTAAAGATTTTAAGGCTGATCAAATTTGTGGCCAAAAAAATTGTCCAAACACCCTCTACTGTGTGGTGTCATCGCGATTATTTAACTGCTCCCGATCAAAATGGAGAATCCCTGAATTCAAATCATATAAATCAAACATGTTTGATCATTTCAACCTGACCTCATGATGAAAATGTCTGTGGGAACTGTTTGCAGCATTGTATGCCCAATTTGTAGCCAAAATATTTGTCCAAAAAAATCCTCTGTTGTATGCTGTCATTATGATTTTTAACTGCTCCTGATCGAGATGGAGCATCCCTGAATTCAAATCATATAAATCAAACATGTTTGATCATTTCAACCTGACCTCATGATGAAAATGTAGCTGTGGGAACTTTTTTGCTACTTTTTTTTCCCAGTTTTTAGCCAAAAAATTTGTCCAAAAAATCCTGTTGTATGGTGTCATTATGATTATTTAACTGCTCCCGATCAAGACGGAGCATCCCTGAATTAAAATCAAACATGTTTGATAATTTTTAACCTGACATCACGATGAAAATGTAGCTGTGGGAACTTTTTCACAACCTTTTATGCCCAATTTGTGGCCAAAATTTTTTTCTCCAAAAAATCCTGTTGTATGGTGTCATTACGATTATTTTACTGCTCCTGATCGAGACGGAGTGTCCCCAAATTTAAATCGTATAAATCAAACATGTTTGATCATTTTAGCCTGACTTCATGATGGAAATGTAGCTGTGGGATTTTTTCACGACTTTTTATTCCCAATTTTGTGGCCAAAAAATTTGTCCAAATAATCCTGTTGTATGGTGTCATTATGAATATTTAACTGCTTATGATTGAGACAGAGCGTCCCTGAATTCAGATCGTATAAATCAAACATGTTTGATCATTTCATCCTATTCTCATGACGAAAACGTAGCTGTGGGAACTTTTTCACAACTTTTTATGCCCAATTTTTTGCCAAAAAATTTGTCCAAAAAATCCTGTGTTGTATGGTGTCATTATGATTTTTAACTTCTCCTGATCGAGACGGAGTGTCCCCGAATTCAAATCGTATAAATCAAACATGTTTGATCATTTTTAACCAGACATCATGATGAAAATGTAGCTGTGGGAACTTTTTCACAACTTTTTATGCCCAATTTGTGGCCAAATTTTTTTTTTTCCAAAAAATCCTGTTGTATGGTGTCATTATGATTATTTTACTGCTCCTGATTGAGACGGAGTGTCCCCAAATTCAAATCGTATAAATCAAACATGTTTTATCATTTCAGCCTGACCTCATGATGAAAACATAGCTGTGGGAACTTTTTCATGACTTTTTATGCCAAATTTTGTGGCCAAAAAATTTGTCCAAAAAATCCTGTTGTATGGTATCATGACTATTTAACTGCTTCCAATCGAGACGGAGTGTCCCCAAATTCAAATCATATAAATCAAACATCTTTAATCATTTCAACCTGACCTCATGACAAAAACAGTGAAACAAACTTTTTCGCAACTTTTTTGCTAAATACGTACCAATAAGTACATATCACTACAGTATCTAACAGAAATGTCCACTGAATGGCGCTAAAAGCGTTCTTTCGGAACAGATGAACGCATGTATGGTACAGTATGTATGGTACAGTTTATGTGATGTTGGTTTTGTACGTGTCACTGCAATTCTGACTTGAAATGTCCGTTGGGTGGTTCTATAACAGGCTAATAACGTACCATCTTCACTACACCTAAACATACCCAATAGTATGAACAAAAATGATTGTGATGTAAAAATGCAATCAGAGCATGCTGTTTTAGCTTGTTTTTCAATTTCTTTCATCGGGAGTCATGTTTTCATAGGATTTGTACCCAAAGATTCTGCATCCTAAGTCCAATTCCATGCTGGCTGAGATACAGAGCAAGCTTACAAAAAACCAAAACATGAAGCTGTAATCATAACTGTGTACAAAAATGATTACAAGTACTTGCCGCTTTATCGCCTCTAGTGTTCGTTTCTGTTGGAAACTGCAGTGATATGTACTTATTGGTACATATTTCGCATCTTGTTAAAAAGTTCACACAGGTACGTTTTTGTTATGAGATCAGGTAGGATAATTTATGACTCGCAGCCAATGAGAGTGAGCAAGTGCCACCTACCGGATGTTGCGTGCTTCTATAGCTGAAAACTGGCAACCACAAACATGCCACAAAAGTAGAGTATTGAGAAAGAACATCACCCATATTCTTTTTTAGGGTTTTTTTTTTTTCACTGTACAACCAAACACGGCCCAGTAGAGCCAGCCGACAATGTCGACTGTCCTCCATGTGTTTTCCTTCTTCTCTATTTACGTTTGATCTCACAAGGTCTTCTTGAGATCTTGTGTCACTGTGAAATCTTTCGTACAGTCAAGTGTGTGGTCTTGCAGTCTGGTTGAATTAAGCTTGTGTGCACATTTAGAGGACTATAATGCTAAATTGTCTTCATGTCTGTGGTCTCCCATGGTTTTAAAATCAGTTAAGACTTAAAACTCGTCTAGTGTATGCTAGGCCTAAGGTAGTGTCTTAGCCAGTGTTGCCAAGTCTGCGGTTTTCCCGCAGGCTACTTTAACACTGTTGGCGCAGGTTGTTTTTCATGTCCGCGCATTGAAGCAACCCCAGAAATTTGATAGTTAGCCCCTGGAATGCAAATTAAGTAATTGTGTGGGTTTTGTTGTGAAAACCTGGCAACCCTGATCTTAACTTAAATGGAACCTCATTAGTAACTGATTTGGAATGCTCTGGAGACACAGTACTTTAAAAAGAACTTATGTATATATTTAAAATATATATATATATATATATATATAATTATTTTATAATATATAAACAAGTATGCGAGAATTAATTAAAATGTGACACACAGGAGACACAATACTTTAAAAAGAATTTATGTATGTATTTAAAAAAAAAAAAATATATATATATATATATATATATATGTATGTATATGCACAAGTTTTAGAATTAATTAAAATGTGACTTTTTCATTGTTATTTTTGTGGAAACTGTAATTCTTTTTTTTTTCAGGATACTTTAATGAACAGAAAGTTCAAAAGAAAAAAAATATTTAAAATATATTAAGCACCACAACTGTTTTTAATGTTCATAACAATAAGAAATGTAAAAAATTATTTTAATGGTAAAAGACTGTAAAAATGCTACAGTAAAAATCTATTAATTGGTTACTGGTGAGCTCCCTTACTATATATGGAATATATAATTTACAGTGAAAAAACGTAAATTGACATTCCCAAAATTACCTTTGTTACTGTTCACTTTTTGAAAGGAATGACTGATGTCAATAGGACATTTAGGAATATGGCTATTCAAATAATGATAATTATTAAAATTTTTCTTTTTTTTTATGCTTTAAATGCTTAAAGCTGTTTGAAGTTGTCTGTTAAGACTGTCAAAATTTCATATGAAGCTTTTTACGGCTGAAACGTGAAGATAACCCAGGGAAAATGTTGCTACTGTATTTTTCACATCAGTGTATTTTAATGATTTCTGATGAATGTGACACTGAAGACTGGAGTAATTCCGTTTTAGTGTGTTTTTTATCAAATAAAGCAGTTTTGGTGAGCATTATCATTAGCATTTGTTTAAACAAAGCTCATTACAGTGCATTCTGTGATTGCCACCTTTATGAATTATATGGGTGATGCTGCTATGAGCCTTGTTCCAGACTAATTTCGGAGGTGAATACTAGAAATGCATTTGCAAATGCGTTTTTCCAGTGGTTATTTTTAAGCAGGAGCTGTGAGAATGATCTGGAGCACAGTATAAGAATTTGGCAAAAACAAGAGGCAGCATATTTAAGTTACCAGAGTTCCAAAACAGCCTTTGTGTCACGATCGCACCTCCGAAGCCTTAAAACGCTGCCTACAGAGGACGCTCACTTGATTTTGGAACTGAGCTTGTGATTCCAAACACAGGATGTTATGCAAGATTAATAAAATAGAGATGTTTGTTGACCTTCAAAATATTTAGGAATTATGTAATGTTGGTCATGGCGTGTGCGGTTCCACCCTGCGCTTGTGCCCCTCCACTTGTGGAGAATGTGAGGTATGTGTATTGTGGTTTGAAGGGAGTGTAAAAAGCAACCACCTCGTCCGCATATGTGTGCTTCATCCACGCTTTGGCTTTAGGGGAAAGCACCTGCTGAACGAATACTGCTTTGTCTCCACAGCAACTGCGAGTTCACCACTTTCTGGTTTCATTTATCAGGCCCAGGCAAGATGAAACAACCGTAATCACCGATCTTGGCCATTGGAAATATCAGGGACATTTCTCGACGTGTCCTTTTATGGGAAAAATGTGCTCGCCTGCAGATGTATCTTTTATGCTCCGATGATCAGATTTTTCATTAAGTGGTAAGCGATTGCGAGATGCACGGAATTTGCTCCGACCCACACCCTTTGTTTGTTATTTGCACGTCTCTCCGGTCTAGCTGCTGTGGGGTTTATTGTCCAGATGGATGCACTGGAGCCAAGGGAACCTACAACATGCTTCACAGATTTCAACACTTGCGTTCACCCATAAAAGCAGAACGACTCATTTAGAGAGGTGACCGTAGGGGATGCGGAGTAGAGCGCTGATGCTTCCCTGTTGACTCCAGCCCTAGGTCTTGCGGCTCTCAGGATAATTTACATTCAACAGCACACGTGTACTCTATGTCTAGAGTTTACCATTGCTATGGTTTCCAGAGGACTCTAACGTTTCAGTGGGGCCTCAAAACTATTCTGACAGATTGAGGCATTCAAACTATTCGCTTTTTAAAGGAATGACTCATGTCAATAGGACATTTAGGAATATAGCTGTTCAAAAAATAACAATAATGTTGCATTTTTTATTTTTTAGTGCTTCCTTTGGAAGCTTGAGATTGTTTAAAGCTGTTTGAAGTTGTCTGTTAATATTGTGAAAGTTTCACATGAAGCATTTTATGGCTGAAACGTGATGATAAGCTGTGGAAACTGAGAAAAGAAAACAGGCTTTTGACTTTATTAAAAAAAAGCTTGACAAACTGCCTCGGAGAACCCGGAAAAAAGGTCTCCCATCACTCATCTGGTGGGATTAAGACTGATTTCTCCAAGGGTTTGGTGACGATGGGAAGTTTCGAGTCAGAGCGTCATTGGCGAAAGTGAAATTCCTGGTTTACGTATTTCGGTTCAGGCTTTACGAAGATGTTACGTTGTACGCTTTCAAGTTGTGTTTGATACCTGTCCGTCAGGGACCGAACTGAGCTTTAGTGTCGCTCCGGATCTAGCGGGATTTAAAAACTGTAATTTTACCCAGTGTCTGGGAAAGTAGTTCACAGATCATAAGGCAGGTGACCCTTAGACTAGATTTGGGTTACTTGAGTTCACTTAACTATTATCACATGCTTAACAGATATTGGGAAACAATTGCATGCAATTTTATTTCTACGTAAACATTTACATTTAATTCGTTGGCAACTCAAAAAGCATTATTGTGCAATTATAATAATCTCTCTCCCTCCTTCTCCATCTGTCTCCATCTCTTACACGCTCTCTGTCAGAAATCTCAGATGGTCTCAGATTGATAATGTGCTTTGCATATGTTTGAAGGAAAAATATTGAAAACACATAGTTAGAATGCATGTCAGGAGGACATGATGATTTCAACCACATTTATTTTCCCTCTGGCTTGATTTTTTTTGTAGAATTCATAAAAAAATTGGCGTATGTCCATTTTATTCACTGGAAAAAAGGGTTTAGTCAACCTTAAGTTTAGTTTAGTGGGGAAAAAATGGAGATGCAACCAGATTTATATACTTAATATAAAGTTTTCAGTTGCAAGTTAATGCAAAGCAGGCCGTCCAAGTCTTTTGCGATGGCGACGGCTGGTTTGAGTGGAAATTTTACGTTCTAATTTACACGGTTTTCCTACACAATTCTTTTCTAAACTGTTTTTATGGGTATGCATCTGCTAAAATCATCCCACTGCATGTCTCCTCCATCTGAGGTTAAAATGGGCCATTTGCCCATCCATCTTCAAATACAAGCTCAGTTAAAAGGAAAAATGGAAGTAAATTCAGATATTTCGCTACTTCAGAAGAAGCAGAACTCACACACCTTTGAGTATTTTTAGGTTAGATGGATACAAACTGCAAACGCTATGTACTAATCAACTTAAAAGCATCTTTCTCTGTTGACTTCTGCTGCGTTTTGTGTTCGCTATGCTCTTACAGGGATTTGGACGTTTTTGAAACAAAGTTTGCACACCTCTGTTTGGTATTTCAAGTGAGTGAGTTTGCATGGATATTCCTAGAGGCTGTGTGTTATCTGATAAGACTAGAAAGCTGAATTGATCACTGCATTCAAATCCCTTTAAGCTTCAGAGATCCAAAAGATATCTTCTAACCCCCTCTCGGGCTATGCACCAGGCCACACGGCTAGGAAACAATTTTCACTGCATTTTTACTGATTGCTTTTTTTCGTCCTTTCTTTTTTAAAGGATTCAAAAGAGTCTGATTAATCAGAGCACTCAAAATACCAAAAATCAAAACAGTTCCCATCTGTAACACAATCAAACAAGAGGGCGCATGTAACTCGCACAATGACATGTTTTTTAGGAAACTGAGGACAAGAACAATTGTGCGGTTTTTCAATTTCATATAATTTTATGTCATTTTATGCCCCAGAACATGATTTTTTATATTACTTTAATTTTCATTTTACAATTTTTTTATTTTGGTTTATTATTATTTTGGAAGGATACATTAAAGCTGTGCCCTCATCTACTGTATTTGTCTGCTACCTTTTAAAAGCTCTTTATTCATATATTTTATTGTTTATTGGTCCCTTGTCCCAGATATTCAGACTTGAACAATAACAAAATAAAAATTATTGACATAATTTCCTCTATAACAAATCAATTGTTTTTTTAAAAGGTAGCGTGCTTTTTTTTTTTTTACAAAGGAGGAAACCGTGTCATTGATATATGGAAGTTTGTTTCCACCACTGAAGAAAAAATAAAAAAAAAGGTAATTACAACTTTGTATCTCACAATTCCTACTTTCTTTGTCGCAATTGCAAGTTTACATCTTGCAATTCTGACTTTTTTTCACAATATTGCATGATACAATCTCATTCTGACTTTTTTCTCAGAATTGCATGATAAAAACTTGCAGTTTTGATTTTTTTTTCTCAGAATTGCAAGACATAAACTAGCAATTCTAATAAATATTCGCAATTCTAAGAAATAAAGTCAGAATTATGATATAAACTCACAATTCAGACTTATTTTCTCAGAATTACGAGTTTATATGTTGCAATTGCGACTTTTGCTCATAATTGCGAGTTTATATCTAGCAATTCAGTCATTTAAATCAGAATTGTGAGATATAAACTTGCAATTCTAAGAAATAAAGTCAGAATTGTGATATAAACTCACAATTCAGACTTATTTTCTCAGAATTACGAGTTTGTCGCAATTGCGACTTTTGCTCATAATTGCTAATTTATATAATTCTGTTTTTTAACACGCAATAGTGAGTTATTTAAGTAAGAATTGTGAGATATAAACTTGCAATTCTGAGAACATATCAGTCTTTTTCCCCCTCAAAAAAAGTCAGAATTGCAAGAAGCAAATTTGCATTTACAAGAAAAACTTGCATTTGTGCATTTTTTTTTTTATCTTGTTTATATCTTGCAATTCTGACTTTATTTCTCAGAATTATGAGTTACAAAAAAAGTCAGAATTGTGAGTTTGTATTACACAATTCTGAAATTGCAATTACCTTTAAAAAAAAAAAAAGTGGCGGAAAAGGGTTTCTATACATTGAAGAGCTTTATAAGCTTTAGCTTTATAAGCTTTCGCAAGACAAATGACAGAATTCTTTGTAATTAAAGTATATCTGCTGTTGGGAAATTAGTAATAGTGTGAAAAGTGTCTTTTAATGATAATAAGTATTAAAAAGTCCACAGGACCAAGAGAGGGCATGACTGAGGAAAGCAGAGCAAAAACAAAAAAGCTAAGTTTAGCACATTTAATATAATTTAACGATTTAATAAATGTATTGACCAGAATGTGCACTGCAGGACAGATCTGCTCTTTCAATAAGAATAAAATTAATCAACTTGGCAATGATGAGGTGATATCTTATATGTGGTTCCCAGGTTTCTGCATTTCTTCTTAAGCTTTTTTTGGGATGTTGAAGTAGTGGAGTGGCATTTTTACAGAGACATAGTGAAACCACCATTAGAGCTGTCAGCCCCTGTGTTGAGTGGTGAGGTAATGCTACAGAGACATATGAAAGCTCACGGCAAAAAAAAGAAACTGTTGTATCATGATCAAAACCCGCTGTGGTGCACATGTGGGTGATGAGAGCTGGGCGTGACCCACATGGACTTTCAATGGTTGGTACCATATTTTATATCCACCAGTGTGATTGTCTTTTGTCAACAAATGGATCGACATTAGGCAGACAATCATTTTTCCTACCATTTTCAAATTAAATACACGTGTTTGGATGCAAACACTAGGTTTTTGGTGTTTCACTTTTTGCTTAATATCCAACAATATGCATTGCTTTTTTTCGGCATAATACAGAAAGCGCTCAAAACAACATTAGATCTGGCTGACTTTCATTGTATTGCCCAAAAAATGTTAAAAACTCTTTAAAAATCTGATATTTTCCATGTTTAAGTGTTATAATCATATTATTATACTCATATTTAATGTATGAAAGAAAGTCATTCAGGTTTAGACCAATATTTTAAATTTTTTATAAAAAGTTAGGATAAAACTGTGTCTTGAATAAAGCAGTGGTTCTCAAACATTTTTAATTTGACGGTACAACACAATATTACATAAAAATATTACTGCTGTTTCTGCTGTAATAAAAATGCTGATTGTTTACAAACTTTTTTTATTATTATTATTATTATTAATAACAGAAACTGGGAGTTTTGATGCATTAAATTCACTAAACATAATTTGTTGAAACTCTATGATTCCAAAAGTTTAACTATGTGTTCTTAAAAAAATGTCATTGAGGGGAGAAAATGATTATTCATTATTCAATAATTCAGTATGTAGTAGATCTTGATTTTATGCTTTTTAAAGAAATAGTTCATTCAAAAATAAAAATTCTGTCATTAATTACACTCTTAAAAATGAAGGTGCTTTAAAAGGTTCTTCACAGCGATGCTATAGAAGAACTGTTTTTGGTTCCACAAAGAACCATTTAGTCAAATGTTCTTTAAAGAACCATCTCTTTCTTACCATTTTATAATCTGAAGAACCTTCTTTCGCCACAAAGAACCTTTTGTGAAACAGAAATGTTCTTCAGATGTTAAAGGTTCTTTATGGAACCATTAAAACAAAAAAGGTTCTTCTATGGCATCGTGAAGCCACTTATTTTTTAAAGTGTACTCCAAACCTGTAAGACCTTCGCTCTTTTCGGAACACAAAATAAGATATTTTTAATGAAATCCAAGAACTTTCAGACCCTGTGTGGACAGCAATGCAACTACCACATTCAAGACCCAGAAAGGTAGTAGAGACATCGCTAAAATAGTCCATGTGACATCAGCGGTTCAACCGTTATGTTATGAAGCTACTAATACTTCTTGTGCGCAAAGAAAACAAAAATACTTAATTCAACAATTTCTTCGCTTCTGTATCATTCTTCTATGTGTCGTATTCTCGTAGCTTCATAAAATTAAGGTTGAACCACGGATGTCACATGGACTATTTTAACAGAGTCCTTACAACCTTTCTGGGCCTTGATCGTGGCAATTGTGTTGCTGTCTATGCAGGGTCAGAAAACTTTCGGATTTCATCAAAAATATCTTAATTTGTGTTCCGAAGATGAACAGGTTTGGAATGTAATGATTGAGAACCTCTACTCTAAAGGCCATGTTCTTCTCATAATAGGCAGCTAAATCTATTCTGATCATAATTTTACTGAAAACAAACTAGTGATGATTGTCACTGAGAGAATAGACCAGGCGATTGTATTTGTTGTTGCTCTAGACATGCCGTTCCAGAATATGTCATAGAAAGATCCAAACATAATGAAGATTTTCCATATGAGACTTTCCATAAACATCAGACCTTGCTTATGTTAACTGACTAAGCTGTAGAATTATTATATGTAATCAGTTCGCCTTTCTGTATACTGGTAGCCATGATGACATCATATGTTGATGTCACACATACGTATGGTGGCCTTTACCTGGCCTTTCTCCTTCCCCTCTGATGCAAGAGTGCATAGCACTTATACTCACACCATTTGGTATGTGTTTATTGGCAGAGCTGGGTTATGTTCAAGGTGTCTGTTTGACTTGGATGGATTGTAATCTTTTAAACAAACAAACTGAAAACCAGAGCCAAGACTCGACACCCAGCTGGCAAGGCCTGCAGTTAACACTGATACGAACATTACCTCGCTTCCCACACAAATACATTGCGCAGAGCCTCTTGCGCAGTGTTTCTACAAAAAGAACTTCCAGCTTTTTGGCATATTGGTGACGGTTGAGGCACAAAATGTCCACCGATGCATATTTGTTTTGAGATAGTAACGTAAATGTTTATTAACTATCTGGTTTCCTTTTGCTCTGCGTATCTTTGGCCTACATCGGATGCTGCCACTTGGTTGGGACGGTCAAGGCTCATCAAACGCCGCTGAACCGTGATGCTACCATCCACCCCTGGACACATCCGTTTTTCCCCCCACCCGAATTTCCCACTGAGCCATCCTTCATGGATCATTGATAGGTGGCCCTTTACCACTCTTAGTCCCAGGGTTCGTTCTTTGAATCCAGTGAGCAGTGGACACTTAAAAGCCTTTTTGATGGGGGTGTGACGGAGGACATGCTGAGTGGCTCCAGTCTCTCTTTTCTGCCCTGACCCTGGCCTTTCCCTCAGACGCCCCCGTTGCCGCCACCACCAGATCCCGCTTTCTGTCCTCTCTAACGCTTCCCATGTTCCCAGGTCTGTGCCAAGTGCTGCTCTGCTTTGGATTTGTTAGAAGCTGTTAGTTCTATGACCTGATAAGGGAGTGGCAGATGGAGAGTAAACATCCGTATCCAAATGCATCGGTCATAGCCCACATGTGTTTGACTTTTGAAATTAAATTCTTCTCTGGAGCGCCTTGAATTGAGTTTTAGGCAGACTGACTGGTGTGTTAAACACTTCGAATCAAAGTAATCCCCAGTAATGTATCCAATAGCATGCAGTGCATCCAATGCCCTTTTATTTTGATATGCTTAATATTAAGTTCTCATTTCCTGACCTTTTTGATCATTTGTTTTATTGTTTCCAGGTGTGTTTTGTTAATTTATCTAATTGGTCCGACTTACGTCATGTTCTTGAGTATTTAACTTGCCTGTTTTGCTTTTCTTTGTTTGGAATTTTTACAAATATATTAAGCAGCACAACTGTTTTCAACACTGTTAATAGTAAGAAATATTTCTTAAGCGCCAAATCAGAATATTAGAACGATTACAGGAACATGAAGTAAAAATTCAGCTTTCTCATCACAGGAAAAATAAATTTTAAAATGTATTACAATAGAAAACAGTCACTTTAGACTGTAATAATATTTCACAGTTTTACTGTCTTATTCGATAAAATAAATGCATGCTATATGAGGGGTCTTACCGACCCCAAACCTTTTAACAGTTGTATACACTACCAGTCAAAAGTTTTTAAACGAAGTCTGCATTTATTTGATCCAAAGTACAGCAAAAGCAGTAATATTGTAAAATATTTTTACTGTTTAAAATAATTGTTTTCTATTTGAATGTATTTTAAAAGGTAATTTATTCTTGTGATTTCAAAGCTGAATTTTTAGCAGTCACATGATCCTTGGGAAGTCATTCTAATATTCTGATTTGCCTCTCGAAAACATTTATTATTATTATTATTATGTTAAAAACAGCTGAGTAGAAATTTTTTTCAGGGTTCTTTGATGAATAGAAAGTTCAGAAGAACAGCATTTATCTGAAATTGAAATCTTTTTTAACATTATAAATGTCTTTTTCATCACTTTTGAACAGTTTAAAGCATCCTTTCTAAATAAAACTATTAATTAATTTATTTTTTTTAACAAAATTAAATAAATACTGACTCAGAGCTTTTGAATGGAATAGTGTATAATGTTACAAAAGCTTTTTTATTTCAGATAAATGCTGATTGTTGGATCTTTCTATTCATCAGAGAATTCTGAAAAAAATGAATTCTGACACAACTGTTTTAAATATTGCTAATAGTAATAATAATAATAAAAAGTTTCTTGAGCAGCAAATCAGCATATTAGAATAATTTCTGAAGGATCATGTGACACTGAAGACTGGAGTAATGATGTTTAAAATTTAGCTTTGATCACAGAAATAAATTACATTTTAAAATATATTCAAATAGAAAACAGTTATTTTAAATAGTAAAAATATTTCAAAATTTTACTTATTTGCTGTACTTTGATCAAACAAATGCAGGCTTGGTGAGCAGAAGTGACTTCTTTAAAACAAAAACATTAAAAATCTAACTGTTCAAAAACTTTTAACTACTAGTGTATATAATCTTACATATTTCATCCTTATATAATCTTAAACCCCTCTTTTACACTTCATTTCACGAATTCATGTTTGTTTGTTTTAAATCATAGATTTTGAATCCCAGGGTTTCAGCGTGGCCTCATACTTTTGGGAAGCACTGTATGTTGGGGAATTTTGTTTCTTGTTTCATGCATTTGGGCTCCTGACAAACTTCTGTTCCTTTTGTATAACATTACGCTCAGTAAATATACCCACCCTAGGAAAAACTTGGATATTGACGACAATAGTTGGGCCATTATACAAGTCTAGAAGGAAACTTAAGATTCAAACAATTGTGAGAATTTGACCTTTACTGTTTTTGATCGAGCCAAAACTTACAACATAATCCCAGCTAACAGAGCAATCATCACTGAAAGATATATCACCGAGGTATTTTGGGGTTTGGCAATAACAGAAACCATCCCATCTAAGATAATTAATAGAAGTATAAATAAATCAGCTGATCAGATGCTTTATTGGCCTACATTTGACAGAACATCAGTGCCTTCATTAATAATATCACTGATCTATAGACTCATGCTTTGTCAGTGTCACAATATAGTGTAATGAACACTTGAGGGAGATGCAGATATAACGAATACAGTCTTTAATTAATCCAAACAATGGTAAACATGAGGCAGAGAAGCAGGAATCACACATATGGATGTAGTAGACCAGACAATAAACTGAGAACTGAGCACAATGAACACAAACAGGAACTAAACACAACAAACAGTCCATAGCTCCGACAGTCAGCATGAATTTATTTAGGTACTATGCAACCTCAAGAACAACTTCTTGAATTTATTTAATAGTACACAGCGGCTTTGTAACATTTCATATGCAGAAGCAGTGTATTTAATTTTGCGTGCATGCAGCCTTGACCAAAAGGAAGTGACATTCTGGAGCGGTTCAGTGAGATTTGCTTAATCACCATCATGTGTTGGAAGTCCACAGTGTACCACTAAGAAAGGTCAGCCTGTGTGTTTTGAGGCACTGGAAGGTAAGACGTCATCTTAGGTTGAGCTATGACCTCAACAATGAATGTCTTTAATACATTATAGTCAAAGTCAAGTGGCTAACAGGGCTAAAAGATACTTTAAGAGCTTCATTATTTTCGTAACCTTCCTATTGTCTGAAGAAACTGCAACCGCCTGGTCCTTGAACTGAATTAGAAAGAAATTCAAAACTTCTTGAATTCTTTGTAGTCCCAAATTGGTGCCTATTTTTCTGGCTAATTTCATATAGTTTTATATACACTACCAGTCAAAAGTTTTTGAACAGTAAGATTTTTAACATTCTTTTAAAGAATCACTTCTGCTCACCAAGCCTGCATTTATTTGTTCCAAAGTACAGCAAAAAAACATAAAAAATGTGAAATATTTTTACTATTTAAAATAACTGTTTTCTATTTGAATATATTTGAAAATGTAATTTATTCCTGTGATTTCAAATCTGAATTTTTAGCATCATTACAGTCACATGATCCTTCAGAAATCATTCTAATATTCTGATTTGCTGCTCCAAAACATTTATTATTATTATTATTTAGCATTTTATTTTTTATTAATTTAAAGCACCCTTGCTAAATAAAAGTATTAATTTCTATCATTTATTTCCCAATAAATAAATAAATAAATTAAAAAAATTGTACTGACTCCAAGCTTTTGAATGGTATAGTGTATAACGTTACAAAAGCTTTTTAATTCAGATAAATGCTGATCTTTGGATCTTTATATTCATCAAAGAATCCTGAAAAAAATGTAAGTAATTAATAATAAAAATAATAATGTTTCTTGAACAGCACATCAGCATATTAGAATGATTTCTGAAGGATCATGTGACACTGAAGACTGGAGTAATGATGCTTAAAATTTAGCTTTGATCACAGGAATAAATTGAATTTTAAAATATATTCGAACAGAATACAGTTATTTTAACAGTAAAAATATTTCACAATTTTACTGATTTTGCTGTACGTTGGATCAAATAAATGCAGACTTGGTGAGCAGAAGAAACTTATTTAAAAAAAAAAAAAAAACATTAAAAAACTTTTGGCTGGTAGTGAATAAAAAGCAATTTATTTAAAATTACTATTTAATATTATTTCATATAAACAGTAATTTTATTTAATATATGAACAGATTTTTATTCTTAGATTGTTAAATTAACTAAATAATAAATGGAGATTTTTTATGTATGTAAGATATCAACTAATGTAAAAAGCCAATGTTACATATCAAAAATTTCTGTACTATTGACCTAAGAACAAAAGTAGAGTTAAGAATCCAAACAACTTTTATTACATTCAGAAGCGCATACCTAGCTATTGTCTGATCTGGCCCGACAAGGTCTCTGGAGGAGTTAAGCGTCTGAGCAGCGCTGTGGCGTCTGAGATACTGTGAAGCAGGCACAAAAGTGTTAAACACACACTGAGGAGCGAGTCCCAGCTGACCTCTCTCACACACTCCTGCTTTCCCTGTGGCTGTGGAGGTCCGTGCCAGGTCCCTGCCGAGTAACGACTGCAAACAGGGGCCGTAACTCAGGTCAGATGCTTTGTCAGCATCAATTTATTTAGGAACTACTCAAGTGACACGTTCAAGCACTTGTTCTTGAATTACTGGGAAAAGCTTCTGCCTGCCAGCTACTTTTGAGTGAAGGCATGGCACGTCAAGTGGCCGCAATTTGAGACGATTATATTAGAATTTTGCAGTAAAATATGTTCTCGATAGATGTTGTATAGTAGAACAAGTAGAAATCATTTAGTTTAAGAATGTTTCTTCAGAGTTTGAAACAGTTCAATACGTACTCTTAAAATAAAGGTTCCAACAGGGTGTTTCTGCAGTGATGCCATAGAAGAACCATTTTTGGTTCCCCAAAGAACCTTTCACTGAACGGTTTCTAAAATAACCATTCTGAAGAACAATTTAAAAATCTAAAAAATCTTTTTTAACTATAAAGAACCTTTTCTGCATTTGAAAGGTTCCATGGATGTTCAACGTTCTTCATGGAACCAATGATTCTAATAAAGAACAAAAAAAAATGTGGGCCATTCTACAGAAGTGGTGCAAACTGCTGTCCACAATCAAAAAACACATTTAAAAAGCATTTTTAATATTATATGTTTACTAAGATCCTTTTATTATCTATTGAAACCCACAAAAATATTTAAAATATTAGTAAGTGTAATATATATTAAATCGTCATTTCTTGGGTACTTTCAGTTGGGAGGTGGCTGTCCCAAACCCTAGCCCCTAAATTTCAACTTAAGAAAATGATATTGAAATAATTTTTATATCTTGTTTCATTGTTGTTTTTAAATGTGTCTTTTTGATTCTTAAAAACAAAAAAGATTATGTAACTTTATGTAAAAATAATAATAATAAATGTCCCGCATTTTTACGTCACTACCGAAACAGTGTATGTTTTATTCCATTGGCTGAGACAGATTTGAACTACACCCCTACATTTATGATCAGGAAATATTCCCTTGTACTGTTCTCTTAAAGTTACAAGGTGGTTAGATATGCCCCTTCATTTTGAGGTAAATGTGTTCAACAATCTGAAAAATCTGTCAAATTCAGGAACATCACTAACAAACACCTTTTTTTCTGAAATTATTATTACATTTTTGGGAGTTATTCCATAACATTTAGTTTTTATATGTGTACCACTGTTGAGAACTATGCTAGCTAACCATGCGCTGATTAGCATCTTTGAGCTAGTTTTAAAAGTATCTAAAATTGTTACCAACGAAACAGTCAAGACCAAAACATTTGGTGAAGTTTCTGTAGTGACATTTTTGGTTTTTTAGGTGTTACCCCATAAAATGGTCACTACCAAAACAGTGACATCATTGATTTATTTGGGTGTTTCAGTAGTGACATCATTGATTTTTTGGGGTGTTTCGGTAGTGACCGCATTGATTTTTTTGGGGTGTTTCGGTAGTGAAATCTTTAATTTTTTTATTTTATATTTTTTTGTTCTTTCAAAAATTTGTCAATACTGAAACACGACCAAAACATTTGGTGAAGTTTCTGTAGTGACATTTTTGTTTTTTATGTTATACCATAAAATTGTCATTACCAAAACAGTGACATCATTGGTTTTTTTGTGTTTCGGTAGTGACATCATTGATTTTTTTTGGGTGTTATTCCACAAATTTGTCACTACTGAAATGGTCATAACCAAAACTTCACATCTTTGTTTTTTTTTAGGTGTTATCCCATAAAATTGTCACTACTGAAACAGTCACTACCTAAACATTTGGTGAAGTTTTGGTAGTGACATCTTTGTTTTTTTTAGGTGATATCCCATAAATTTGTCACTACTGAAACAGTCACGAGCTAAACATTTGATGAAGTTTCAGTAGTGACAAAAGGAAACACATAATCATCATATTTGGGGGAAATAAACAAAATTTTTGTACAGTTATGCCATTTTTTTTGGTATTTTAGTATGTTTTAGTAGTGTTTAGTCTGCAAGTTAAAATTATTGAATCTGATGTAGTTGCTACCAAAACATTACTGCCACTACCGAAAATGTGCTGTCACGACCGAAACATGAGATGTTTTGTCAGAAATAAAGTGTACTGAATTATCAGCTAAGATGTTATGATAGTGTTTGGTTCAGTGTACTTTCAAACTAATGAATCCTTAACTTTGAAATCAGTATGATCAACTTTTTGCCTTTCATGAAAAGAAGAATTGGATTCAAAATACAACAAATCTCATAAATTACACTTGAAATATTGTTCAAATGTAATTTTTATTGATTTACCTCTGAAAAAATATTAATGAAATAGCAAAGATATATATTGACACTGTAGATGTAAGCAAAATCTTAAAATGTCAATATATAACCCTTCTAATTAAATTATATATTAGTGTGTTTCAGTAGTGACAAATTTAGGGAGAGGACAAATATTCCAAAACTTTCTGAAAATACAATATGAGAATTAACTGCACAATTACTAGAAATGTCTGCCTTGGATATAAAATGCACATTTTTTGGACAAAGACATTTTTTTTGTAGAATGGCCTATATAAAAAGTAAACTTGTTTGTTTTACAGCATAATGACACCATGTAGTTTGTGTACTGAGCAGCCTGGACCCATTTAGACTTGATATAGAGAATTTCATCATGAGGAAGCACTCAAGTGTGCAACAGACAAGATTAGAAGGACTAGAACAAGTCCGCCAATACACATTTCCTTGTCAATCTATGGCTCAGACTCTGCAAGCTTAAACAAACAAACAGATGAATGGAGGCCTGTGGGTTGAGTTCACTATACCGGATAAAAAGGGCTGTTTCTGTTGTGACTGTACTGTTCCTGTCTGACGAGGGGATTCTTTCCTTTTCTCGCCTTTTGTAAAGGTGTCTTAGACATTCCAAAGTGCTACAAAGCCTCTACTTCCTAATTGTGGAATATTGTTTACAGAGGGCTCATTGAGGGACGGATTTAGTGTGCGGGCACGGCCCAAGAGGAGAAAGGATCTGTCAAAGCAGTCAGACAAGAATGATAACAAACACACTTCTTTTCACATATATACGTTGCTTAACTTTATTCATGTATTCTTTTTCGTTATGAAATTCACTATAATTACATATAGTACAATAATGGCTATTATTTTCTACAAAATGATCGTATAAATAATTTAAATGATGAAATTGAAAAAAATAAATACGCAATTCATTCTTTGTAACAGTCTTTTGGTCGGACAGAGAGCGCGGATCCGTTCTAGATCCACTCAGTGAGACCACACAGGTACAGTATGTACAAGTTGCTATTCATGGCAAGTTTGCTTACATAATAAAAATCCCTTCCAGTTGCTATTTCAAATACACAATTGAAAAATAAGCAAATATTATCAGCACTGATTTGAAAAAAAAAAAAAAAAGGTGGGGAAGTCACGAGCAGAACATGTTGAACAGTTTTCTTATCTCTTATCCTGTGTAAAATCAACATCCAGCCCACAATTTCAACGTTTGCTTCACTTATTTGTCTCACTTTTCCGGTCACGAGACAGGAAGGATGACATCTTTGCTGAAGACTTCAGTAATGGGTGTAGGTAACCTGCTAGCGATTGCAGATAGCTGAATATCTCCAAATGGTTTCCATTGAAGGAGGGTGCAGAAAGGTTCTTTGCCCGCGAGGAATCGCTGCAGATTCTTGCACACATGTGGGCCTCTTTTTCGGGTGTGCTAACAAACAGGAACTGACCATGTCTAGAGGAAATGGCTTTTTATGACTCAAATCCTAAACACAGGAATGGAACTATTTGGTAATTAGGACAAGTCACAGGAATATCGTTTGCGGTTCTTGACCTCCAGGGACTTGGACCGCGGAGGGCTGACACAACTTTTCGAACTCCTCGTAACTGCCAGTTCTGATCAGTTTCAGAGTTGCAGAAACTCACATGGTGACTGGCTCAGCTCCCCGGCCCTTCAAAAGGACTCGTCGGCTGGTAAAACTGACCAAGGTTAAGAATTCTGGGCCTCAGCGATCTGTCAACAGCGGCGTGTCTTTTGGGCCCGACACGGCTGGACGCTCAAATCATACGCTGCTCCAAATCTGGTACACAACCATTCAAATGAGCGCTGCGCAGTTAGCTTACCCTTTCAATGAACTTCAAACTCAAATTGAACTGCTTGAGCAAGAATATCACGAACTATCACATTCCCTGAACTAATCTCACATAACAGCATACGTCTTTCACTCAAGCGTCCATTAGTCCGCTGGCATTCTGTGATCAAACTGGGACTACTTCGGCACAGTGAGACATCTGAAATACATTGGAAACTTGTTGGCACGCCAACAAGTTTGTTATAAAGCTAACGCGTTTGTTCCTTCCCTTGAACTTGAGGATTGCAGTTTCTGAAAAATATGTGTGCATATGTATACAAGTGTATTTGTATGTGTGCAAGAGACAGTTTCTGTATCAGTCTGTATAATTTTTCCCCTCAGTACGAATTGCTGCTGACTGACGGCACTTTGCTGCGGTGCTTCTTATTGCGTCTGGGTTTCTTGGAGGGCGATTCTTTGACGTCCGATTGGTTGTGATGGCGAGTGTAGCGTTTGCACTTGCAAGACGTGACTACACGGATTTTGTATGTCCGATTTGGTCCGTTAGGACACTGGAGTTGTATCCTCTGGGTGCGGGAGTGTGCAGGAATGCAGCGGTAATCGGATGAGCTGCTTCTCCACCACTTTCCCCTTAGAATTGAGTTTGGCATCAGGTGAGCCGGAAGGCATTGACCAGAACACACCAGTTCTTTCACAGGTTTGACACTGCGACAAGATCCATCGGTAACGTAGCGGGTCGAACGCAGCTCGCGACAGCTTACTTCAGAGGCTCCTGGAAAAAAAGTGGAGAAGCAGAACAGATTAGTTAAATATTTACAAAACGAATGCATCTTAAATAAAACACAGCTACCAGAACTGGTATTTATTATAGCCTGTATAACATACTGGGTTTTGGATTATTCACAGCTACAATATACAAAACAGATTTTATGTTTTATGTTTTGTTATATACACAGGCATTAAGTAAATTTCCTGAATTTGACTTTGTTGTGTGTTTTGTTAGATTCCCAGAGAAGTTTGTTGTGTGTCCAGCCAGCAAGGAAATGCATGATAAAATCTGTTAATGTGAGTACAGTGTTTTTTATTAATCTGATTTGGATTTGGCTATCAGGTTCGAGGTTGGAATTGATGAGAATCTCCATCAATTAGAAACCCACAGACACTAAACACCAAACCAGATTGTTCTGAAACGAATGACTGCTTGTGAACCAGATCGAAAGACCTCAATAAGATGTTTTCATTAATATTTGGCATTTAAAGTGTCGTTAAAGAGATGAAACTGAGAATGGAAAGATCTGTTTCCTTCTTCGCCTCCCCCTCATGGAGAAGAACAAAGGATTTATGTGTGTGATGAGTTCAGGTTCTGCCTCCCTTGATTCTCAGAAAACCTGATCTGATGTTTTATGAGGAGCGGGATGAGAGCCAGAGGAAGAAGAACATATCTCAACATGACCCCACACTGACCACCGGAGAAACTACACCACACGTCACCCCGTCAAGAGCAGCACATGAGAGTGTGATGTCTTTCTCCACCCCCCAGCGAGCAAGTATAACGTACATGCTTGGCTTGATAACCGTTTCCTTATGGTGAAACTTAACATGATATTAGATATTTGAAATTATCTTGTATCTTTGGTTGACTTTGTGAGTGTCTCAATCTTTAATTACTTTTATTATTTATTGTTATTATCATATTTTCATTACTCCGTTCATGGAGGCTTGCTTGATATTATTTCTGGAAGTAATCGGTGTATTTATTTAGCTATAAATTTAGACATTCCAATTTCTCGCTCTAACACGCTTTCCAAGACTTTGCTGACTTGTGTTCTGGAAACAAGCAGTAAGAGACTTTTTTCTTAATTCTCACATTAACATATACATTCACACACACACAGTGTATATTGTTAGACCTGAATTCACAGTAGTTTTACTTTCCACAGGTGGGAGTCATTCTCTATCATGGCAATACCCTGAAGAAATGACCCCTTAGAATAACTTCTCACATTTTCAACTACCCCAAAACCATACTGTTGCAATTAGATGGTTATGGAAAGGCAGACCTTGTCTAATTATGTCAAATTGGGGATACGGCAACGAAAAAAGGGTTATCGAAGTTATCACTTGTGCTGGTGAAAAGGTGGAACGGCATGCATTCTTTCTGAACAACTATAGAGCTTTCATTTAAAAGCGGCCAGATCTATTTAGAGCCAATACAGGAATATCCAGTTTTGAGGAAGTAAATAATAATTATATGCGTAGCATACATGTATACCTTACAATATAAAATACAGAGTGAATTTTAAGTCATTGGTTGGAGAAGTGATCTGTTTAATGCTATTAACAACTTGTTAGAGCAAATTTAATTACAGATAGTTGACGTTTAGTTACCACATGAACTTTTTAGTTGCTACAGTCTGTCTATCTAGCGGAAATTGTCTAGTCATATTTGACACTAATTCCTTTTTAACACCTAATTTTCACACATTTAAAACACACAAACATGCATAAACTTACTAAAAGATACATATTCTTTTAAACTGCTAAGATTTAAGTAGTTGTTTAACAAAATAGCTGAAATAAAATTCAAAATAACTAAGTTAACTAATGCTATTAAGCTACCTGGAAGCTTATTAACTTTTAATTTTAAAAATAATAATAATAAAAATCTATTGGTGCAGTTTATTTAATATGTTGATACGGCCCAGTTTTTAAGAGAAAATAGCCCGCAAGTAATCTTAAAAGAAAAGTAAATAAATTAATTAAATCCACGTTCTGTCATATTTCAACTAGTACATATTTGTGTTGCTGTTGATTTGATAGAGCTCTGAAGTTTTTCCTTACCATAAGTGCGTGAGTTGGCGGATGACCTCCTTCCTCCGTTCTTAGCTCGGTTCATTGTGTTGTTATCAGAAAGTTGTATCTGCTCCTCGGGTCTATTCGTGTCCTCTGTGTATTCTGGGATAATTTCTGTAGCATCATTTTTTAAAGCTCTCCATCCGTGCGCAGCTGTGAAACATCCCTGTAGCAGCAGCAGCAGCAACAGCCGCGCGCCGCACTGCACGAGCGCTAGAGACACCTGCATACTGAAAGAGAGTACGAGACGTTCAGCGGGCAAACTCCGACCGGTTTTCTTCTCTCCGTGAGAGGCTTGCCTTTTTAAAGTACCACAGGTTTCGCAAAAACCCAGATAATTTAGCGCTTACACGAAGTGGGAGGGATTTAGCCAGAGCCGCTCATTCAGAAACTGATGGGGAGGAACGGGTAAGGTCAAACCTGGAGAGAGAAAAGTCCTTTTTTTTGTTTTTTTTTTAACCAGAAATGAGAGGGCATGTCTTTATTGCTGTGATTCAAACGGTGTCTTTTCTGTGTTCTTTGCTTAGAAAGGTACATTTACATACAGCCACTTAAAAGTCTGAACACGCCTTTTCAATAATAGCCTATATATAGCTTTATGTTAAAAGCAGTCAGTGTTTAAACTATCCAATGACTTGCTGATATGAATTTCCTTAAATGTTTTTAAAAAGAAAGTTTTGCTAGATAATCTTTTAGCAGGCGCAGTTTTGTAGTGTGAGAACGTGAACGTAACTTGTTTTTGTTTTGCTAGCGTATTTAGCCAGCGGTGAAATTTAAGTGCTGTGACTAAGCAAAAATTAGTTTTACGTTTTAAAATATTATATATATTTGTATGAACTTTTACTAACTGCAAATGTCTTGTTTTGACTTTCTTTGATTCTGTTTGTGGGTAAATATTTAAAGACACGTTAGCAATCTGACAGGATAAATTAAAGATGAATATGAATAAGCAGTGGGACACGCACCAGATTCAGATGCTTTGTGGCACATAACTGTCTCACATCGCTTTGTACAAACACTGCCCTCTTGAGGGAGCCAAACAAACACCTTGAAAGGATATTATTTCCTAATTCTGGCATATAGTTACAACGGGGCTAAAGGCACCCCCTAAGAAAAAAAAAGCACAGTGTGCTTTTCACTGCGCCCAAAGTGTATGATTGCAGAAAAATACATACGTTTGTATTGAACATTAATGGAGCAACAGATCTTGTGTGAAAAATCATACAAGTCGTTTATTTTGTTTAAAAATCTCATAAATGTATGAAGTGGCAAGGGGGAACTTTTACCCCACAGTATTGATGCAAATACTTTAGCTAAAATAATGTTTTTTAAATAATGTATAAGTTAGTACTTGTTCAAAACAATCACTTTTTTCTGCTTATTTTCACATATATATATATATATATATATATAATTTAATTGTTAAGTAAATATACTGTCATTATAAAACATATATTTTAAAATACAGAAACAAAATCATTTTAAAATTCTGAAAGCATTGAAGGAGATCCCATAATAATTTAATATAGATTTACAGTAGTAAAAACAAATGTTAAATGTTAATTATTGTGCATACTTTTGCATACTCTTTTTTTTGTAAAACTGCTGTTTTAATTATCTTAAAATGTAAAATCATTAAGAAGACCTTTGTCTCAAGATGCATTGAATAATTGTAGCGATTCTCATTTGCCACTTAAATCTACAACATTTTAAAAAACATCAAATGTTAAATCAAGTAAGCACAGAATCGACTTTGTGCTGCTGCCCGCGATCGCATGAAGGATCAGACAGATTTGCACGTGCATCTTGAAAAGCGTATGTTTTAGAAAGTGCCATCTAGTGGTTTAAAGGAAAATAATATCAAAGGCACCTTTTACCCCGGGTGCACCTTTAGCCCCGTTGTACCCTACATGTTCTGGTTTTCCTGTTGATTAGGCTAAACAAAGTATAGAAAATGTGTCAGTATGCTTGAAACTGCTTGAGCAACAACTTAACACTACTGCTATTCTGACACAACGTGCACACCAGTCGTTAAAGTTTAGAAACCATTTTAGCTGAAAGAGTCTAATCTATTGTGACTCTTCTTTTCGTCCTGTAATCATGAAGATCACAATGTCCACCACAAGACTAGTCTGATTGTAGCCTGTGTTCTTTCCCTGTCATTCACTGGCTGTTTTTATATCTCTTTGGGTTCGCAGGCATGCTTTATAAAGATAGCAGCTTGTGCGTAAATAACACTTCGATGTGTTCCAGATTTACAAGGGCTGCAAGAGATATTTTTACAAAGAAGAAAAAAAGGTAACAATGTCAAAGCCACATAAACAAAGCATTTAACTCATCTGAACTGACAGGGCTGAACTCAATGCAATTGAAATGCAAACATACTGACTTGCAGCTGAGCATTAAAAGTTTTCAGATAAGATGGAACTGGGTCAAAGTTGAGCAAAGATGTTAAAAAAGCTCTGCTAATACTTTTTTTGCCCCCCTGATTCATATATATAAAACATTTAATGCTATTGCTTACGTCTTTAAATTTATAATCATGGTTCAAAGTGTCCAAACTTGTACTTTTTTGTTGCCTCATTTATTTGCAGTTCCTTACATGTGTAATAATAAAGTGGGGAAATTATGTTGTATCTGTGATAAATATTGTCATTTTTTACACAGAACTAGAGTCAGCAAACAGATTAATGGATACTCTAAGGGATGTAGTTGTGATAACATTTCACAAAGCCTGCCAAGAGGACACATCGATGTAATAATTGGTAAATGGAGCCGTTTTGCACCAAAACATCAGCTATTTCCTGATTCAGATGCGTAGATTACATTATTTTAAACTGTCCTGAGGACTGAAGTTCCATTTAGAAACCCAGCTCTTACAAATATTATTATAAATGAAGCATCTGTGCAATGTTACGGAAGAAAAAAATAGTTACAGATCATTTTTTTATCCATGATTTATAAAGTACAGCTCCCCTGCAGCTCATGAACATATAATCTTACAGTAATGCTTTACTTCTCATTCTGCCAAGTCATTTGCATTTGTTATTATTAGCACATTTTTTATACTGAAAACAATAGTTTTACAGAAATAGCAGCACATTAGATGTTTAAATAAGCCATGACTGGCTGAATCATACTGAGAGTGCTTCCAGGTCTAAATCATGTCTTTAAAGAGTTCATCTGAGTTTAAAAGAGCAGTAGAAACCTCAGCTGTGGTTTCACAGTGCGCCTGGGCAATGCTTGCTGACCACTGGGTCCATGTGTTAACCGCTCTCTAACCACTTAACGTAGAGTTGCTGCCACAAGGGCATTTGTAAACACTGCTCACCTAACATATTATTCAGCCTATTTATCCATTGATGATTACTACAACATAAGCTCAGAGGTTGGCGGTGTAGTTGCAACTAGAATGATCAGAAGCTAAGCTATTAAATTCATTCTGGTGGGGGTTATGAACAAATGGGATTTGTGGGAGAAAGACATGGACATTGCATATGACTTCAGTAGTTGTGAGAGAGTCTTACTGGGAAATATTGTGCGTCATTGTTCTCTGATTCACTTTGTTACAATCATGATTGCTTGTTTTTCATTATTATCTATTTATTTAATCAAATCTGGTCCAGGATTACTGGAAGTGAGATTTAGCAGAACAACATCACATGTTGTAATGATTTGGTATTGTAATTTACACTGTGCACTGTGATACCATGTTTGTTTAATCTTAAAGGAATAGTTTACCCAAAAGTGAAAATTAGCTGAAAATGTACTCACCCTCAGGCCATCCAAAGTCTATATGAGTTTGACTGGATAAATACATCAAGGCATTTTAACGTCCGGCTTCTATCTATAACAATGCTTCCTATTGTGAAGAAGTTTATCTGCTGTTGTCCTCTTATGTCAAAATCCACTAACATATTTGTTTAAAACTGTCTTGGACTGTTTTTGCTTGTAAACAATACTTGATCAGTGCATATTTCTCTCCTGATTCAGATGAGATGAGTGTTTCACTGGAGAAAGCAATATTATGGATGTTAAAACGTCTTAATGATGGATTTGTTTATTACATACTTTGTTTATTGCATACATCTTTTCACTCTGAAAGACATTATTTGATGGACTTACTTGTGGATTGTTTTGATGTTTTTATCAGGTGTTTGGACTCTCATTCTGACGGCGCCCATTCACTGCACAGGATCCACTGCTGAGCAAGTGATGTAATGCTACATTTTTCCAATCTGTTATGAAGAACTCATCTATATCTTGGATAATCTGAGGGTAAGTACATTTTCAGTGAACTGCCATTTCATTCTAAAGTAGTCAGTGACATTATTACTGCTTTTTTTTCATACATAAAATACATTAAAATAAATATTCATTTTATTTAAGTTATTCAATAATTATATATATAAATGATAATTCACATTTAAATATTACATTGAATTAAAAATATAATCTGTTTTTCTATATATCTATCTAAATAATTAACATTTTAAAATAATTTACAATTACAGTTGAGGTCAAAAGTTTACATACACCTGCAGAATCTGCAAAATGTTAATTATTTCACATAAACAAAATGCATGTTATTTTTTATGTAAAACTAACCTGAATAAGATATTTCACATAAAAGACTGTTACATATAGTCCACAAGAAAAAAATAATATTTGAATTTATAAAAATGACCCTGTTTAAAAGTTTACGTACACTTCATTCTTAATACTGTCTTATTACATAAATGATAAACAGCTGGTTTGTGTGTGTGTGTGTTTTGTTTGTTTGTTTGTTTGTTTGTTTGTTTAGTAATAGTTTTCATGAATCCCTTGTTTGTCCTGAACAGTTAAACTGCCCGCTGTTCTTCAGAAAAATCCTTCAGCTCCCAAAATCTTTGGTTTTCCAGCATCTTTTGTGTTTTTAAACCCTTTCCAACAATGACTGTACGATTTTGAGATCCATCTTTTCACACTGAGGACAACTGAGGACGATAATGCAACTATTACAGAAGGTTCAAACACTCACTGATGCTCCAGAAGGAAAAACGATGCATTAAGACTTTGGTGTAAACTTTTGGACATGATGAAGATGTGTACATTTTTCTTATTTTGCCTAAATATCATATTTTTTACATTTAGTACTGCCCTTCAGAAGCTACAGAAGATTCTTACATGTTTCCCAGAAGATAAAATAAGTTCAATTTACCCTGATCTTCAAAGTTTTCACGTCCCCGGCTCTTAATGCATTGTGTTTCATTCTGAAGCATCAGTGAGCGTTTGAACCTTCTGTAATAGTTGCATATGAGTCCCTCAGTTGTCCTCGGTGTGAAAAGATGGATCTTAAAATCATGCAGTCATTGTTAGAAAGGGTTCAAATACACAAAAATGCAGAAAAAAAAACCCCAATTTGTGGCACCTGAAGGATTTTTCTGAAGAACAGCGGGACTCATGAACGACTATCACTAAACAAAAAAAAAAAAAAACACAGCTATGAATCATTCAGGTAACAACACATATGTGAAATATCTTATTCAGGTTGGTACTAAATAAAAAATAACATGCATTTTGAATGATCCCTATTATTTAGGTAAAATAATGAACATTTTGCAGATTCTCCAAGGTGTATGTAAACATTTGACCTTTAACTGTAAATATTGCATTTTAATCTTTTCTCATTGTGATGGTATTAATCTTATTTTAATGAGTATTAATACCTATCAGCATTGTACTTGTAATAGATAGAGAGTGTGAAATGTCACTTGATTTCAGAAGATTTTTTGTATGTTGTAATCTTTGACGGAAAACCCAAAATATGTGTATCGGTAATTCATGTGATGTTTGGACCAAAATGCCGTTTTAATTGTGCATGAATCACTCTTTCATTGGGTGTTAGTTTTCAGAGTGAAAGTTTCTCAGGAAGTGACTGTTAAAAATCTAAATTTTAATAGCTGAAACGCTCAGTGGTTTTGTGCTTTTCTGATGAAGCGTCATCGTTTCCCAGAATGCTCGAGAAAGGTGCGTTAATTAGCCATGAACGTATAAAAAGGCTCAGCTGCTGAGCACGCAGGAATTTATTTGGGTTCAAAAAGAGGGAGGGAAAAAGGAAGTTATTTCAAGAGCATGTTTCAAAAAGCTCCACAAGTTTGCTTTTTTATGGGATCAATAAAACCAGATAACAAGCATGTGAAAATAATCTTGCTCTCTGGTATCTAATCTAATAAAGACTAATTATAAGCAGGACCAATAAACAGGGTCATGCCACTGGCTGTCATGTGATGGTAGCTGATGATGGAGTAGCAGGGAAGATATTCCCACCGGCCACCCACGCTGACGAAACTGTGCTGAGAAAATAAACCTGCTTTGGGAAGGGACAGGTTTCGGACACCTCACGGTGTGGACTTTCCTTCCGTCTGTTTTTGTCGAAGCTGTCGATTTGTAACGGGTGGCCAAAGACAACAGACATGCACGTAAATCCTCCTTTGTGCTGATATATCATTACAACCTTCTTCGGTTTGGTTTCCTTTAAGTCAGACGTCACTCTAAAAGGTCATTTTTGTTGTCAGCATACCAAGCTATTTGTGTTATTGTGAAGAAAATTCGTAGTTTTAGTGTTAATGTGTTTAGAGCTTCCAAAGCTTCCGAAACATTGAATATTTACAGTTGATTTATGCTATTTTGGATTTCTGGCGCCGAAATCGAGACTTAAGTGTCTTCCAAAACTAGCAAATGGATTAATACATGACCTTGCGAATAAAGGTCAAATGTGAAGTCTGTTCTGCATGATCTCATGTTTCTCTTTTGTATCTTAGCTTTGGCTGCATTTGTGTATCGATACACAGCTGAAGATCCTTTTTCATGTGGTTTTTGTGTCTGTGGCTAATTAGAGATCATTACAGTTGATCTCCCGCAACAATGAAGTAGTGCTTTAGATGTGTCTTATTTGTTGTTCTACACGACTAGGAACAAGTATTTCACAACTGAAATCAAACAATGCCTCTGGAAAAATAACAGCGCATCCAGCTTTCTTCCCGTTCGCTTCCAAATCAAACACTCCCACCAGTATCTCACCAGCGATCTGAGTTGGACCTTGAGGAGCCGTGCGGCCATATTCTGCTGTTCTTTACATGACAGTTCTTTAATAGATATCAGACGCACTTGGCAAGGCCCCGCAGGAACGACACAACAGCAGAGTGCAGGAAGATGAAACGAGCAACACCACTGCGGGCACAAGTGCTTGGAAGAGGATCTGAAGCCTATCCATTCCAAGAATGTTCTCTCCCATATTTCCCAATAATTAGTGCTGCTCCACAGATGTTCCTTTTTTTCTTAAGTTTTCATTATGGGAGCATGCAGTGAAATGGGACAAAAAAAAGTTGAAAAAAGGGAAACGTCATATGCTTTTCATTTAAGCCGGTCATTAATGAGGACGATAAAGAAAGAAAGGGGATATCATTTATAAGACGTGCCATTAATAATGAGATTTTCAAAAGATTAGTTCTTAGATTAGTTGTTGCTAAAATGGAGATCTTCTGCCAAACTATCTGTACGGAATTTGGTCAAGTCCAACTGAATAACATGCTAAAATGTTTAGACAATGTTTGTTAAAATATGAAACAAAATAATAATTATTTATTATGTATTAATTCAACATATTTACACAGACACACGCATGACATTAACGTAGTTCATCTAAAGATTCTAATTTTGAAAAATTTTAATCAAATGCTTCAAAAACTAAAGTTAAAATATATAAATACATTAAAGTTATAGTATACAGAATAATAAATACATGAAAAATCGTACAATTTCATAAAAAAATTATTAAGTTAAATCTATCTATAATCTATGTAGCATCATTACATATCATTATATCACTATATATATATATATATATATATAGTATTGTGTTAGTTTTAGAACAACTTTGAAAGGTTTTGATTCACTTAAAATGTTATACACACACACATTATACACACACACACACACACATGTGTTTTTGTGAATTGTGGGGACTTTCCATAGACTTCTATAGATTTTATACTGACCAAACGATATTGTCTATCCCCTAACCCAACCCTAACCCTAAACCTAGCCCTCACAGAAAACATGTTTGCATCGTTACACTTTCAGATAAACATCATTTACTATTTTTAATCATTTTTTAACATGATTTTAACATTATTTTGACACAATGTCAAAAAATTCAGGTTTTACTATCCTTGTGGGGACGTTTGGTCCCCACAATGTAGCAAAAACAAGTACAAACGTGTGTGTGTGTGTGTGTGTGTGTGTGTGTGTGTTAAAGAGTATAAATATTTTTTCAATAATTTGATATATATCAAAGATAATTTACATTTAAATATTAAATTTCATGAAAAAATCATTTAAATTTAATTCTATCTATTTATCTATCTATATGTTTATTTATTTAAATTTATTTAAATGAAAATATGTAAGTATACATCAAAATAATTTACATTTAAATATATTAAATACATTTATATATATATATATATATATATATATATATATATATATATATATGAAATATGGTTTTTTTTTTTAATTTTTATCACACACACACACACACACACACACACACACACACACATATATACACAGTTTTATTCAAATTTAAATATTACATTTATTTTAAATGTATATTTTAGTATACATCATATACATAAAATAATTTACATTTAAATATTACATTTATTTTAAAAACTATTTACCTATCTATCAATACATTTACTTATTTTAATTTACTTAAATGATAATTACATTTACATTTAAATATTACATCTTATTTTTAAAAGTCATATATATATATATATATATATATATTAAAAATATTACACTTTTCACATTTCAGTTGAAATGAAAATAAAAAATAAAATTATTCAAATGTAAATATTAGTTATTTTAATTTTACATATATTGATTTATTTGATTGATTTATCTGTGAAAACCCCAGCCTGCTATCTATAAATGTATTTATTTTAATTTATTTTAATTAAAATATTTAAGTATATATATTTATTCAAATTTAAATATTAAATTTATGTTAATTTTATTTTATTTTGTATTAAAATATTTTAGTATATATCAAAATAATTTACATTTAAATATTACATTTTAATGAAACAATCTATCTATCTATCTATCTATCTATCTATCTGTCTATCTATATGCATGACCTTTAAGAACTAATTAAATTTTTCCAGTTAAAATAAAAAACAACAACATTTAAAATATTGCATTTTTATTCAAATTTAAATATTACATTTATTTTAATTTTATATATATATTGATTTAATTGGAAACTGCAATCTGTGAACATCCCAGCCTGCTCTGTCTTTCTGCTGTGTTTCTCCTCCGGGTCTGGTTCTGTGGTCCTGCATGGTTTTGTGAGTGTGACAGGGAGGAGCCCCTGGACAGCATTCTCAAAGGACCCCACAGCTGGGCTCGGGTAATTGCTGTGTGCACAGGGTCATGGAAAGAGATCAGCTCTAATGTCAGACCAATTGATTTGAGTATTTTCAGTGATCCTTGAGGATACATGAAGTCTGAGCTGGTCATCCCAGGTGCGCCGAACAAATGCTAAAGGACCTCAAAGGCCATTCGCATTTGAAATTGTCCTTTGTGATTCTGTGACAGAGTACAGTATGTATTTGTGTCAAAAGAAAGTATTATGTTAGTGTGCGAGTCATGGTACAAGGAGCAGAGGACCCAAGAGGGAGACAGATTTATGGAAGCGTTTGTCTCCATCTGTTGGAGACAGACCATAAACTCTCCATAAAGCATCTTTCAGATATGTTTCTAATTTATGAATAAACAGAGTGCATAAATAATATACATACTGTACTTCCATAAATGCATAAATATTCTGACCCTAAACCTTGACCCTGCACTTATATTTTATAATGATCTCTTCAACAAATATATAACACGCAGTAAAACATGACACCATGCACATTAAATCTAGTTGCGGATGTAGTGAAGTCATTCATGTGCTCAGTTTTGTAGATTTGCTGAGGCAAGTCAAATGTTGCATTGAAGTCTGTCCACAGCTGAACGTTACCCTATTTATCTCTGTTACCTAACAGGAGTAATTAGGGGCTGTTGTGAGCGCTTTTTCATGTGCCCCATTCTGTTGTAATCAAAGACCGCAGAGGCCCAAAGACATGGACTGCTTGCAACACACGAGGAGAACTAATAGGGTATTGTCATGCAAACTACCCTTGTACATGAAAAATGAGACCCTCTCATGCTCTAGGAGGAAATGCAAAAATAATTTATTATTGCATTGAGCAATATGAAGCAATGAAAAGCTATATTAAATGGTGCTTTTTCTGGCGGCTTTGGAGTTTGGAGAGACAATAGTAGAAAAATAGAAGTGGGAAAAAATGTGTTAGCAAGGTTGAAGATACTTTTTACAGTTTCTTAAAGCATGAAGTGTTTATGCTTTAAGACATTTACAATGTTACAAATGTTTTAGATTTATAAATAAATTCTGTTCTTTTGAATTTTCTACTCAGCAAATAATAAAAAAGTATCACATTTTCAAAAACAAAGCAGCAAAACTGTTTCAGCATTGATAATAATAGGAGATGTTTCTTGTGCACCAAATAAACAAAATAGATTGATTTCTAAAGTATCATGATACTCTGAAAACTGGGTTAATGGCTGCTGAAAATTCATTTATAAAATATATTAAAATGAAAACATCATTTTAATTATGAAATAATAATATTTCATAATATTATATTTAGTTCATATCATTATATTATTTTCATCAAATAATTGTAGCCTTAGTGAGCATACAATTTCCTTCAAAAGGCTTTTTATAGAAGTTAATTAATATATAAATGTAACTTAGAATATGTAGTTGTAAGTCTGAATATAAAAATAAAATCTTAATATATAAATGTAAATAATGAATATATAGAAGTAAATCTGAATATATAATTGTCTGAATATATAAATGTAAAATTGCAATATAGATGTTTGAATTATATAAATGTAAATTATTTGTGTGTGTGTGTGTGTGTGTGTGTTTGCATGTGTCTGTGTAAACCATGAATATATAGTCATAATTCTGAATATATAAATGTAAAATGTGAATATAATTCTGAAAATACAAATGGTAAATTGCAATATGTAGATGTAAGTTTGAATATATAAATGTAAATTGTTAATGTGTGTGTGTATGCATGTATATATATATATATATATATATATATATATATATATAAATCATGAATATAGTTAAAATTCTGAAAATATAAATGGTAAATTGCAATATGTAGATGTAAGTTTTAATATATAAATGTAAATTGTTATATGTGTGTGTGTGTGTGAATCATGAAAATATAGTTATAATTCTGAAAATATAAATGTAAATTGTTAATATGTAGTTATAATTCTAATGTAGTGTGTGTGTGTGTGTGTGTGTGTGTAAATCATGAATATATACTTCTGTGTGTGTGTGTGTGTATATATATATATATATATATATATATTGTTTATTACAGTTGTATAGGTTTCACAATGCATTCTCCCAGTTGAGACTCATTAAAGTAGTTAAATAAATCTTTAAAAAATGTGCAAAGTTTGATTTTTTGCCATTTATTTTCTGACATCATAAAACAAAAGAACATTTTGTCCAATGTAAGAAAAATAACTGTGATTTAATCAAGTGCACTTCAACAAAGTGTCTGTAGAAGCTGTACACCTTGCTTTGTGAAGTGAAGACATGAATCAAAAATATATAATCCATCTTCAGGATAAGGCTTTAAGGTGGGATGTTTAGACAGCCTGTGTCGTGTGAATGCATTCATTTGACCTCCATTTCAAGCATTCGGCAATTCCTTTCCTGATTAAGTCAGATTTAAAACAAAACCATAAGTCTGTCGTCTAGTCACATCAAGCAACTCCCAAACTCAAAATGCAAAACATAATTTGAGAGCGTGAACATTTGTGCCAAACCCTCCTGCCAAATTTGCAACTGCTGAGGTTTCCACGTCCTTTACAACAAACAAGTGCTCAATCATTTACAATATCACATTACAGCAACAACACAAAGCATAAAGGAGTAAGAGACGGCACACAGACGATATAGAGTTACGTGTAGTCAGCGGCGTTTCAGCAACATGAATACAGCTATGTGCTTGTACGCATGGACAAAACAAACTCGGAAGCAAAAATGCACATCACTGATGTCCAAAAATGCAAATGCATCTTTTTAGACACCTTAGTTTGTGTTATATCACGGGACATAAATACAAAATGACCAAGCAGCATTGTGATTCATTATTATATACTATTGACATCATTAAGCCATATAGTGGTACAACCATTTTCATTTAGTCTTCCCTGTATAATTACATTGTTTACAATTTCTATACACTGTGTAACATACAATCGGATACATATGAATAAAAGGCAATACATAGCAGGACAGTTTGTGCAAACCACATGGGTTATCAACAGCAGATGGCAGTGTTTCTCCTTCCTCAGATCCAGAAAAGGGTGTGTTCGTCTTCTTCTGAAGCCTTGTAGCCAACAGCGGCAGCAAACACATCTTCACGTTAAAATGTCCAAATATGCTTATCCAAAACGTGTTATTGTTGCTTTTTGAGGTTAAAAGTTGCTGCTAAAAACTCAAAGCACTGGAAGGTTTCAGTTCAGTTTAACGACTGATAAACTCCCACAGTTTGCTTGCCATTGGCACAGACCATCCTCATTGGTTCACGTTTTTGTCACGGCACACAGGTTCCATAGCTACAGTTGGTTAGGTTGTATAAAGCCTAGGTCTCCAGATTATAATAAAGGAATGTTTATAGTTTGAATGCTTTCATATATATAGGTATCTGTAAATTGAAACGTTATTAAGACTAGAAACTAAACAAAAAAATCTAATTATTGTGGATTAGCTACAGTGGTATGAATGTTGTGAGGTAGCCTCCCTGGTGAAAAAACCAGCATATGCTGGTAGGTATGTTTTGATGCTGGAATCCTGGTTAGGTAGGTTTTGATGCTGGTTTAAGCTGGTCCTTAGCTGGTTTAAGCTGGTCCTTCGCTGGTTTTTGCTGGCCATGTTGCTGGTCAAGGACCAGCATGAACCAGCAAAGGACCAGCATAAACCAGCTAAGGACCAGTATAAACCAGCATCAAAACCTACCTAACCAGCATTCCAGCATCAAAACATACCTACCAGCATATGCTGGTTTTTTCACCAGGGCTGCACCTGTGAAAACAGACTTTGATCCTCTAACACGATGTGAAATATCAAACAATAAAGCAAAATACACCACTCTCCATCACAGTATAAAGAAATCTAAATAAAATCAAAGTTTCAAGCAAACAACTCGGTGTTTTAGGTATGGCGTTCACTGCGTTTTAAAATAAAGTGAATGTTGACTACAATATATTAGATATTTCTATTGTTAATAGATACTGGTCATACACAAATATTATGGACAGTTCATACATTCATATATGTCAACATCTAAATACGTATATACAAGTATATATATCTGGAATATAGAAATATAAAAAAGAGGCATAAGTAGTGCTTTGTGTTTTAATCTAGCCTACGATTTGTACTCTAGTTTTTTCCCCCTCAGTAATAATAAATGTAGAGGCCCGGGGATATTAATATTACATCAATTGAATTTGACAAGAGAAATTAGACTAATTCAAAAAGCTACGTGCTTGAAACTTTCGCATGCACTTATTGAAATGAAGTGACGCTGGTTCTCCTTTAAAGAGGTCATATTATGAGAAATCTCATTTTTGGGTTAGCTTTAAGAAATCAAAACGTCCTCCCCAGACCATTTGTGACCCTGAACCACAAAACCAGTCATAAGTGTCAATTTTTCAAAATTGAGCTTTATACATCATCTGAAAGTTGAATAAATAAGCTGTCCATTGATGTATGGTGTGTTAGGATAGAACAATATTTGGCTGAGATACAACTATTTCAGTATATGGAATCTGAGAGTGCAAAAAAATCAAAATATTGAGAAAATCGCCTTTAAATTTGTCCAAATTAAGTTCTTTGCAATGCATATTACTAATCAAAAATAAGTTTTAATATATTTACAGTAGCAAATTTACAAAATATCTTCATGGAACATGATCTTTACTTAATATCCTAATGATTTTTGGCATAAAAGAAAAATCTATAATTTTGACCCATACAATGTATTTTTAGCTATTGTTACACATATATCCCAGCGACTTAAGACTGGTTTTGTGGTCCAGGGTCACATTTACTGAAGCTAAGCTAAACAAATGTCTCATTTCTGATGTCAAAAAACTGAATATTTAACACATGACCACCTATATTTACACATTAATACAGCCAAACCAGCCTATTTAAACAAAGTAGGAAGAATCCTGTTATTCCTAAACTGAATAACTAACGCTAAGAATAAAATCTGCGGTTACTGTCTGTATTTCAGTATTTCAACACGCAGACCGTTTTGTGAATCTGCAAAGATGCTGTTATTGAACAACGGACAGCATAAACTATATCGAAAACCATCAGTTATTCATCAATGTAACTTCTTTCACATGCAAAGAGGATGCTAGAAGTCTTAAAGGCACAGCAGCAAAAACGGCCCGTTTAATTGGACTAACGTTATAAGTGGACCTCGGGGGAAATAATTAAATGATAAAAATATGTACGATATGACCCCTTTAAAACCTGAAACAAGCCAGCAGCTAAATGAGTCAATTCCAGTGCTAAACTGATTCTGTTTTAAGGACAAAGCTGAGCCCGAAGTAAACCAAACTTTTAAAAATCTGATCCACACTCCACAGATGTAACTGACACGCTTCATGCGATCTTTGAACTAGCAGTGTAAAGGGGCGCTAGCCCTCTGGGTAACAAACCTTGTGTAAGGGCACATCATTAGGCAGTTGGCATGGCAGAGGCTCTCCATCTATCGGACGTGTCTCTCTGGTCAAGGCTGAGTGTGATCTTGTGATGGACAAAATGTGGCATGAGACTTGGCAGTGAGAGACAGTGATTCCAGAGTAAAGACATCTAATGGGGCTGATGCATTATCACTGCTGCATAGAACCTGTTTGTAGCGTCTGTTGAATCTGAGCTACAACATACGCTTGGCTTGTTGTAGATATATCTTGTTGATTGTATGCTATCGTTCGGTACGACGTGGAATGTTAATTTGTTTCGTGTTAAGTGAGCGAATGGGGTGTGTGCTGGTACACAACAGTTTAATCCTGATTTAAAATGCTGGAAAGCCATCAAAAATCTGGCTGTAGGATGGGTTAAAAGGTATTAGACATGCTTTTTATACCTAAATATTATATTCCCTCGCATACAAATAGAAATGGGATGAGCAATCGTAGTATTTCTGGCAGATTGGAACCTATAGGATGATTGTGCTCTACTTTACTATCTTTACAGATGATGATTGGGCTATTATGCTCCAAAAGTTGAATTTGTGAGACATATAAAGTGTTGGGTACTGGAATGCTTTAGGTGGGCCGCTAATTATCATGGGAAATGATGCAAAAACAAACCAGTTGTGATGACGTATAAAATGCTGCCCTTGCTTCTTCTACAGCCTTAATTATTCAGATACGCCAGTAAATTTCCCTTTACCAGCCAGCTGGAAGCAGGAGTAATTATTCAGGACACTGACAACACCTCGTGTGAGTGTGTGTTTGAATACTCTTTGTATACCTCCATGCTTAAGCTCTGGATGTACTGTATGCATACATTCTGTTATATACTTGGAGCGGAAACAGTGCACACTAGTGAGTGTGCCTGCATTTGTGAAATATGTGGGGGTAGAGCACATTCTATCATTTGGTCTTCAACTTGCCCTCCTTCGCCAGCTTTTCATTGAGTTGGCACAGCTGGCGTAGGAATCCATCATTCGGGCCGATCTCTCTCTTGTGTCTTACTGTAGCTGTGGCAGCTCGTACATCCATCTTGTGACGGAGCATGAGGTAAGCGATGACGATAGTGGGCGAACGGCTGTAGCCCTCACGGCAGTGAACGTATACCTTTCCTAGAAGAGAAATAAGAAATAACAGTTAAGAAAGCATCGCCGAAGATCTCATGATTCATCATGAACCTTCTCAAATCAACCTTCAGACCGATTCCCCTCCAAACATGCAAGCAAACACATACACATTCATTATTGACCAGCTTACTCTCCTGGAGGAATTCACCTTGCCAGGCTCCGCTGTGCTTATTTGGCAGATGCAGCAGAGCATCTGAAACCTGACACTTCCTCCAAACGCTTACTTACGTTTTCCCGTGAGTCTTTGTGCTGTTTATGTGTCAAGGATATAACCTTCATTGATTCTTAAATCTCTGTTCCCTGTAGACCAATGCAGAGCTACCGCTATGCAAAACTATGGTTGGAATGGAATAGATCAGTACAGATGGATCTTGAGGTGATTTTAAAAAAAGTGTTTTAATTCGATACACCATCCATGGTGCAAGAGCTTCAAAAAACAGTGAGAGCCATTCCGCACTGGCCAAACGCATCCATTACATCGCATGAGGAAGGGGCTGTTCACACAGAATAAGTTTTTTTCCATTGTTTTTCTATGCAAACATTTGCTAGACAGATGCATTTTACCACTGCGGTTATGTCTTGGATCTTTTGAAGCATCTCGCACATGCCATGGCATTGTACAAAGTAAAACAACACTTTTCTAAAGGCCTGTTTACACCAAGAACAATAACTATATTAGCATCTACAGCTTTATCACACAATAATGTTCTGTTTATTATAAGCACTCTCTGCGGTTATGTTGTCTGCCACTTTAAATGCCTGTGCTCTTTAAAGCAGGATAGATTCTGATTGGCTGTCATGTTTTTATAATCCATCAGCTGGTAAAAATGGTTCTGAAAGCAATTCCTACAATATCGATATCCTGTGTCGTAAATTTGTCAACTGTTGTTACACGGTTACACGTTCACATGACATCGCTGTGCTGCGTGGTCACGAAAACGGATCGTTTGCATTCATTTTTAAGTTTTGCAGCTAAAAACACCAGATTTTAAGGTGTTGAAATGCAATCAGCAGCAAAAAAGAAACGTGCGCTGTCTGAGAGACTGTTTCTAAATGCTTTTTGAAGATGGTGCTCATAGAGCACAGGAGTATTGAGTTATTTTTGCTGCTTTATAGGCCTTGAACGCTTAAATATACACACATTTGTATGCGTCAAAATGCCCGAGGATACTTAGAAGGACACTTCCAAGTATTCTTGTAAAACCCAGTAATTTAGGTCTTAAACGGATAGTTCAGCCAAAAATTAAAATTAGCTCATTATTTACTCACCGTCCAGGCATCCTAGGTGTATTTGACTTCCTTCCAGACGAATCCATTCTGAGTTATACTAAAAATTATTTAGGCACTTCAAAGCCTTAGAATGGCATTGGTGGGTGTTTCTCTTTATCAGTCCAAAACAAGTCCAATAAAGTGCATCCATGCATAATAAAAAGTGCTCCACACAGCTTCAGGGGGTGAATAAAGGCCTCCTGTAGCGAATCGATGCTTTTTTGTAAGAAAAATATCCATATTTAAAATGTAATAATCATTTTAATCTAGCTTGCACCAACTGGTCGTACACGGAAGCCCTTTCGGGAGGATGAAATAGGACGTCAGCGCTTCTCATACACTGATGAGTCTCGCACAAACCAACGTTTGTTTACAGGAGCAAAGGAAGCAAAGTGTCCTTACTTTAGCAAACCAGTCTCCTCTTGGCTTATATCAAAATCCTCCAACATTTTTCTTTACCAATCCTCGTTTTTTCCCACGTTCGTCACTTCTGAGCAGCGCATATGCACCGCCGACGTCCTATTTTATCTACCCGGTAAGACTTCAGTGTAACACCAGTTGGTACACCAGTAGATTAAAGTGATTAAAATGTTTTAAATATGGATATTTTTCTTAATTTTCAAAATTTTCTTATTTTTCAAAAATGCATCTATTTACTGCAGGAGGCATTTATTCACCCTCCTGAGCCGTGTGAGGCACTTTTTATTATGGATGGATGCACTTTATTGGACTTGTTTTGGACTGATGAAGAGAAACACCCACCCATGCCATTCTAAAGCTTGGAAGTGCCAGGATAATTTTTTATGTAACTCAGACTGGATTTGTCTGAAAGAAGGGAGTCATATACACCTAGGATGCCTGGAGTGTGAGTAAATATTGGGCTAATTTTCATTTTTGGGTGAACTAGCCTTTTAAGTGAAATCAAACAGCTGAGAAAGAAAACACATGTGTAACAGTATACTGAATCCAGGCAGCTATTAAAGTGACAGCAGTCATTAATGTTAATCAGACAACAAAAGAGAAAATCTCTCACTGCTCTAGATTAAATTGCTTTTAGAACTTTAATAAGAAATATTTAATTTACACAGTGAATAATATTCAGTGTTTTTATATATTTGATTACTATGTTGGAGCATTTCTTATATTTATTTGTTCTACTGTAGTGTTTTTTTTGTCCAATTGCTTATAATTAGTTTCTTATTCGTATTTAATGACTGTTTACTTGTCTTCAGTGAGCTTGAGTTGAGCAAAAATAACTATATCATGATATATATTATTACTGCCAAGTAAAATTACTTACATTGTGATATATGATTTTGGTAATATCGCCCACCCCAGGTTATAATTTTCATCCATACAGTTTAATTCCGCTGCCCTGCATCTCACATTTTAAATGCAAAAACGTCAGTTCTGTATGAGTGGCGTCTAAGGATGACGGCACTCTGAACTTTGGCCTCTATCACGTCATCTATGTTTGAAATATAAAATTGCATGTCACATGTCACTTTTTGACATCAAGAATGAATTATGCAAACCTGAAACCCCACAAAATCTGACCCTACTGCTCAAAATAATTATATAGGGGTAAAGCAAGAATACAGATTTTCTATGTGCTCACATAATCATGTCAGTCCTCCACAGTGCACCTGAATCTAAAACTAGGCGACAAATCAGCCATCGAGACCCACCCCTATGCAGAGCATATTTTTAAAACAGATTCAGTGTGACTCAGAGGCAGCGGGAGCACTCAGACCTTCATCCCTCCCACTGCTCATTGTGATTCAGCCAGCAAATTCGCCAGACGACATCAAGCCCACTGTAAGCACGGCTGTCGCAAATGTCACAGCTGAGCTCAGGCGGGCTACGAAGTGGCAGCATATATTCTAGAGGTTTTGTTTCAGCTTAAGCTCTCAGTGAAAAGATTAGTGTCCTCCCTCGACCCAGGCTTGGCGTCTGATTTACCGCTTACTGGGCTCCTGCTGCCAAGATGACTTGCAATTAAGATGCTTTATAATTGCTCCTCTGTGTTAGAGATGGCATAAAATCCATGCCATAAAAGATAGGTTTAAATGCACCAATTAAAACGACTGGTGTGAGATATCTAGGGATAAAATCTGTGTGTAGGGACTACCAGATCCACTTTGGGATACATTATTATCTGTGGGTACATATACTGTAACATTTCAATAAATCCACTGTATTTTTTCTGCCTAACTATTGTGCAAGCTAAGCATTAAAACAAAGAAGGCTGGCATAGGGGAAAAATCTTGGTGTTAAAATAAGTAACTTGGCTTGTTAGAGAAAGGTCAAGTCATGAACGCCACAGAATACTTTGTATTCTAAGTCAGCAAAGACATCGCTGCCTTCATACTTCATGAATTATCAAGAATCTGTGTCAAATGGACTGAACAAGATTCCTGTAATATCTAGGGATAGTCTTGTCAGTGAATGGAAAATGTTTTCTTTCAAATCAGCTTATGTAAGTCTAAAGTGGGTATTTGGTAGGAAACAAAAGCATTTACGAAAAGCCGACCTTTTCCGTGTGCCAGAGCCTTATCGATGAAGTCTGCTGCTTCCTCAAAGAAGGCACTGATGTTGAACTGCTCAGTGTCATTGGCCTGTATGCCGTGGTACGTGATCCCGGTTCCTGTGTAGAACTCTGCGTTAGTGTTCACATGCATGAAAGAGTTTCCCTCTGCGACATTCAGTATGTGTGTCACACCCAGCCGCTGCAGACGCATCACATTCTGGGCCACAAACCTGGGGAGCAGAAGCAGAGCTCGTGTGAGATTCACTTAAACCAAACAAACCAATTTTGTGATGTTTTAAAGGGATAGTTCACCCAAAAATGAAAATTTTGTTATCATTTACCCACCCTCAACTTGCTCCAAACCATTTAGCTGCTATCAACTGTTTGATTACCGACATTTTACCAACATCTTTTGTGTTCAACAGAAATAAGAAACTCATACATGTTTGGAACAATTTGAAGGTGAGAAGATGATGAAAAGATTTTCAGTTTGAGATGAAATGTTCCTTCAGGGCTGTGTTGTAGACAAGACCAGCTCATTTAAGTCAAGACTGAGACCAGAAGTGTTGAGTTCAAGTCAATAAAACCAAGACATCAATGTGATGGAAAATATGGCCTTGCCCTGTTGAAAAAAAAAACAGCATATGCTGGTTAGGTATGTTTTGAAGCATGGCTGCTGGTTTGAGCTGGTTTAAGATGGTCATGAGCTGGTTTAAGATGGTCATGAGCTGGCCCTAAGCTAGGAGCTAGTTGCTTAGGACCAGCTTAAACCAGCTCAAACCAGCAGCCATGCTTAAAAACATACCATATTTTTCCAACAGGCTGGTCCTTGAGTCCAACAGAATATTTTTATGGTCTTGGTCTTGTCATGGAACATGTGGACTCAGTCTTGACTTGAATTCAACTCTCCTCTGGTCTCAACAACAATGATTTACTCACCCTCAAGCCAAGGTGTATATCACTTTCTTCTTTCAGATGAATACAATCAGAGTTATATTAAAATATGTCCTGGCTCTTCCAAGCTATATAATGGCTGTGAATGGGTGACGAGATTTTAAAGTCCAATAAAGTGCATTCATCCATCATAAAAAGTACTCCACACAGCTCTGGAGGCCTCCTGAAGCATTTTTGTAAGAAAAATATCCACATTTAAAACTTTCTAAATCATAATCTCTAGCTTCCGCTAACAGTCGTACATTCGTTAAAGAATTAGTTTACGTTTAGAACAAATATTTACAGATAATTTACTCACCCCTTTGTCATCCAAGATGTTCATGCCTTTCTTTCTTCAGTCATAAAGAAATTATGTTTCTTGAGGAAAACATTTCAGGAATCTTCTCCATATAGTGGACTTCAATGGTGCCCCCAAGTTTGAGCTTCCAAAATGCAGTTTAAATGTGGCTTCAAATGGTTCTAAACGATCCCAGCCGAGGAAGAAGGGTCTTATCTAGCGAAACGATCAGTCATTTTCAAAACAAATTGACAATTTATATACTTTTTAACCTCGTCTCATCTCTGCAATGAACATGCGTAGTCTGTGTAATCCGGGTAAATACAGTTAGGGTATGTCGAAAAATCCCATCTCGTTTTCTTCTTCAACTTTAAAATCGTCCTACATCGCTAGTTTATCTCAGTACGTCTGCAGCGATGTAGGGTGATTTTGAAGCTGGGGAAGAAAATGAGATTTTCGACATACTCTAACTGTTATGAATGGGAAAAACAGAGTTTATGCAGACCTAGACAAGACGAGCGTTTGGAGTTAAAAACTATACAAGTTGTCAATTTGTTTAAAAAATGGCCAATCGTTTTGCTAGATAAGACCCTTCTTCCTCAGCAGTTTAGAGCCATTTGAAGCTGCATTTAAACTGCATTTTGGAAATTTAAACTTGGGGGAGATCATTCCTGAAATGTTTCCTCAAGAAACAATTTCTTATCGACTGAAGAAAGAAAGACATGAATATCTTGGATGATAAAGGGGTGAGTAAATTATCTGTAAAATTTTTGTTCTGGAATTGAACTACTCTTTAAATGAGAGAGTGGTGTTCCAACTGATGACAAAACAAATCTGGATATTTTTCTTACACAAACGCATCGATTCGCTTCTGGAGGCCTTTATTAACCACCTGGAGCCATGTGGAATTCTTTTTTATAATGGATGGATGGACTTTATTGGACTATTAAACAGTAACACCCATTCATGACCATTATAAAGCTTGGAAGAGACATTTTTAATATTCGTCAGAAAGAAAAAAGTCATATACACCTAGGATGGCTTGAGAATGAGTAATTCATGGCATTACTCCCAAAAACATTTCTTAGGGTATATTAAAAATTGAATAACTTTCCTTGTGTTCTTTTCTCTCACTGCTGAATACCTTGTAACCATTAATTCTTGATAAACAGTTACATAACCCCTTATGTTACAGACATGTTTTATGCATTTGCGACAAACAATGGCAATCTGCACTCTCTCAGTCTGTAGTTCCAGTAAACACAAGACCCTGCCAACCCCACCCAGAAAGCCTCAACTATGGATCGTCTGCTGTGTCTGTTTTGAGATTGATTGGAGTGAATTGTGGAGCCGCTTTTAGTTGGCTGAGATGTCAGCCTATGTCAGAGGGTCCCCGGGGACAGCAGTGTTCTAAACCAGAACAGACACACCAAGGAGATCTTGGCTGCTGCCCAGAGGCATACAAAGAGCCATAGGCGTCCAGCGTAAGGCCCAAAATAGGACTCTGAGTCCACAGAGGGAGAAAACAAGAGATGAGAAGAGAGATGAGCAGAATGCTCTGTCATGTAGTTGCATTGTCTCTATTTAGCTCGAGCACCTGGAACTCTTTCATCTTTGTCTCCTAAAAATCCAGCCTCTTTATGTCTCTCTAGTCCACTCCTCATCGCAATCCCTCGTGAGAATGCAGTAGAGGAAACGCTGCACATATCCACCTTTTTCTTCAACGCCTATGGGTGAGACTTTAGGTTTATTATTTGCTACAGTAAAACTGTTTGCACTACAAACCAGTGTATTCATAATTTAGATAATACATTAAAATAACATGGTAATAACCGTTTAGCAATATCAAGCAGCAAAACGAGCTGTTTTGTACAGCTAAAAATAGCTGGCGCGGATGAGACCGGGAGCCAGACCCATAAAATTTACAAATGGCCATACCCGTTCTTACGGGAAAAAAGGTGGATAAATAATGGACAAAATACACCTATTTAAAACCTATTAAAATACTTTCCTAAAATATTAAGACACTGTATTTACACAGTATTTCAAAAGAACACCCTAAATAAAGATAAAGTCTCCAGCTCTTTTGGTTTATAACTGGAGGATGTAGCGACCCATCAGTCTCTGTTTCTGCCAGCAGCGCTGGCTCTTCAGTGGTGATGAAGTGATGGACTCAGATGCGCCGCCCAACACCCATAATTCAAACTCTCCCCCAGTGAGATCCTGTCTATATGGAGCCTTTGCAGATTGTGGTCATATTTCTCCCTGCGTTGTGTATGCATGCTCGTATGCATGTGCATGAGAGAGAGAGTGAGATAGAGAGAGAAAGTGTTTGCTTTGCATCTTGTTCACCTGTCTTGCACTCTGTTCACTGCAGTCCCTTCACATGCATTATTAATGTAAGTCTTACAAAGAGAGGTGTGCTATGAAGAAAGTGGCCCATTGCCCCATACTGCACCTTTACATATGATAAACGGTCTATATTGAGTACTAGCAAAATTCAAGTATTTTGTCTATTTTGTATAATCATAATAACTTTGTATTGCTAAAGACAGTATCGTTTAGATCACATCCTACAGTCATAACACTAACGGAATAATAATCCCAAAGGTTTGGCACACTCTTATATCTGCACTCAGTTTATTAATGTGCTCTGTTGTATTGGCAAGAATGTGAACAAACAAAACAGTGCAGGGTGTGCTGAACACAATGTGGACATTCAATCTTATCTAGATGGGTAATTATGGATGGGATCATCTAATTTCAAACATAATTCTTTTGCAATTTCAGGCCTAATATAATACTTTGTGCAATGTGCAATAAGAACTCTTTTGTGTATACTGTGTAAAGAAAACAGCAGAATTTGTTGTGCAAGGTGTACATCTATATAAACTATTTTCGTTTAAATCTATCTATCCATCTATCTATCTATCTATCTGTTTGAATGCAAATCTGGAATCTACAGACAGCACAGATACAGACATTAGCAGCTCAGTGAAAATGTTTTGTCAATATCTACAAATGACCATATGTAAATTCCCGCTGCTCGCAGTAGCATAGACTAAGCCAGGCACATTAGACTGTGGTTTAATGCTCAAATTGATTTGTTGTTACAAAGAGATAATGTGCTTGTTCTATAGTTATCCAATACAATGATGCTTATGTGAGCTGATTTATTAAAGAAATAAGTGACACAGAGGAAAAGTCACTCTATATATATATATATGTGTGTGTGTGTGTATGTGTGTGTGTATAGTCTGTGTCCAAGCTGTGTGTGTGTTTAACAAGGGAGAGGGAAGTTTGCTATTTAGAAGTGCCTGAAATGAAAATTAAAGCTTAAAAGTTGCCATTAGAGTTGCAACAGATACAATTTGATACAGAAATAAATATTATACTCCTAAATGTAATAAGCCATTTTTTATGGAATATTTTATGTGATATCCGCTTAAAATATCTGAAAATTGTTTATAATCCACTGACTAAACAGGATGCTGGAGATAACACAACAGGATATTATACTTCTGTTGATCTGCATATCAGGCACAATAATCTCAAAATGGCTAAATATTGGACAATTTATGAACCTAGCTGGTAAATTATTACAGTTTAAAATATTTCATAATATTGCATTAAATATTTCGCATGTTTGCTATTCATATTAGCCACAAACTAGCAAATGATGCAAAACTCTTAATTCATTTGAGTTTTTGCAAACCACCTCTGGGCACCACACCTTTGTAGGGCTGTCAAACGATTAATCGCATTCAAAATAAAAGTTTATATTTACATACTATGTGTGTGTGTGTTGTGTATATTTATTATATATAAATACACACATACATGTATACATTTAAAAAAAATACATGTATATATTTATATTCGTATATAATTTAGATTATATATAAATATTTTATATATAAATTAACATATTTCTCCTTAGTTTATACGTGCATGTGTGTGTATTTATCTATACATAATAAATACGCACAGTACAAACACATATAGTCAACATAAACTTTTATTTTGGATGTGATTAATCGCGATTAATTGTTCAAGTGGAAGGGAAGTAAATCTTTTAAAAAACTGATTAGAATTTAAGATTCAGTGGGGTGATTCAAAAGCAATGTGTTTTAATTTGAACTATTCAATTCGATTACATGCACTCAACAGCTAATTCAGACTTTTAAATTCATACAGACTTCCTGAAATACTTTGCGATGTATTAGACAAGGAAAAAAAACAAGAATGTGCTTTAGATTGTCTACTGCACCAAAAATACCATTTTAACATTTTATTTTAACATGTAAGAGCAATGTGTCTTTAAAAATGCATTCCACTGTGTAATCATGAACCCAATGCAAATTTTAAAACATTAAAAAAATAAGCAACATTACCTGACTACCTTTATAGACCTTTAGCTCAAAACCACATACGGAAATAAAGTGGCAGCAGACTTGTCACACTGGGAAGTTGTAAACAAAGGATCTGTGTCAGAATTACTCAAATGTATATTTTCTTATTAGCAAATTATTCAAAAGTCCTTTTTCTGTTAACGACGACTCGTTAAACCTCATTGAGGTCGTTTTGTTATTGTACGATTGAGAAAATGTACAACTAATGTGCAATAGTAGTGGTTTAATACAAAGAAACACGTGACTGAGGTCGAACAGAAGCGATTTTGTAACCAGTGATCTCAGAGATAGCGAGATGGTACCGATAGAGGACGGTCGTGGAGAAAAACAGCTTCCCTTGCAGTCTGACTCACTATTTAAACGTTAGCAAAATCTCCTGTGGCTTCGTGATTGTTCTCGTAGGCGGAGAGCTGACATGCTCCATTCACAGGTTTGTTGTTTTGCACCTGGGCACTGTCAAATATTCAGGTAATATCTACTGAGAGGGTTTATTTACCGACCCGCTACACATCAATTGCTCGTGCCACCTCACGAATCAACACATATTTGTCCAAGTGGCTACCTGTCAGTGTTTTCCTCCCATCAGAAGCACACAAGTCTCCATAAGATCGTTGAACTTACGCATTGCCGATGTAAATCCTGGGAAAGACCTCGTTGAAATGTTGTGCTGGGAGGCTGTAGAATCCGCTGCCGTTGGACAGCAGCTTGTTGAGTTGTTGTATGGTCGCCTCGGTGTCTGGTACGGTGACTTCCAGTGGTACCTTCGCGGGGCTGAGATGTTTCTTCATGCTTCAGTCCTCCTCCAAAAGCAAAAAAATACAACAAGTGTCTAGTGATGAAAATGTAACGGCTTTCGGTTCCCCAGCATTTTATTTCCCTCCCCACTCGGTGTTTTTAGCGTGCTTTCCTGAACGCACGCTCGCACGGCCGCTCTTTCGCAGGCAGACAGACACACCCGGGACTCGCCCACCGGCGGTCTGATGTGATGCTTCGGTGAGGTCGGTAACAGAACTGGCGGAAGATGGCGACAACGCACCGATAGAGTCATGAGAGCTGCTTTAAAGGGAACATCACTCTCTCGTCGAATCCATTCAGATTTCAGAGAGGTTACACAGCATTTCACGTCTTCATGTGGCCTATTGTGCGTTCATTCTATACGCAATCCGTTTTGTAACGCTCATTAATCTAGTAGTACTAGTCTATTCCCAAGCATCAACCCCTCCCTTCAATGAAAGGCCAGATTTGTGTGTTAATTGATGTTGTGACAGGCAGGCTTACTGAAAGTAATTAAGATTCTTGATTTATTTCTCTCTCTCTCCTGTTTAATACAACAAGTGGCTTTTAACCCTTGTATTTTAACTCTGGACCATCCATGACCCACCTGTGTTTAGATCTAATTTAAGGAAAATGTGTTATCTGGTCCAAAAGCGTATGTTACAGGAGGAAATTTAACTTAATATTAATGGAGTAACAAGATATAGCCTGAAGTGTTTTCAGTCTGCACTGAACATAACAATGCCACTGAACCGAACGGAACTCGCAAATTTTTGCTGAAAATGGTCAGTTATTGTCATGTTTTAGGCTGTTCTAATCGCCGGACTGGGAAAAACATTTGGAGTACTACAGGATGCCAAAAGTTATAACGAATCAAGGAGAAGAGTGCAAAAGACTCTTTGAGGAAAGAAGGCGATTGTGGTTGGCCAAACTGAACCAGGATTTCCAGGGCAAGAATCTTGACTACATTCGAGTCTGTTCTTATAATTTCCGGTCAGGTAGGTGAAATATTAGGCTAATATCTTAATTAATACTACTCATACGTATCTTAACCACCTATTAACTTTACTTTGTCAAAATATCATGCCCTTCCCTGCTTATTAAGTCCTTCTTTATATGATTTTGCAGCTTCCACACATTTTTTCCATGGTTTACACAGCATTAATTAGTGGAAAAACATATTCAATAGTACATTAACTGTACAATCCATGCCGTTGTTTACATCCAAGTATCACCAGTATGGCCACACAACCTGGTAACTGATCAAATTGTGACGTAAGTGCAAATCCTCTATATTTATTTGCTTACTTGCCGTGAAGCTGACCTGATTGGCGTTAAGTTCTGAACTGTCAAATAAGGAATCATAGTTATATACTTATATAACTGTTTTGTCAGTTACCCCAATCGGATGAAACAACATGAGCTGCATGGTTAATGTACTACTAAGTACGTTGTTCTGCTTATTTATTCTGTCTAAACCATGTAAACATGGGTGGAAGCTGCTAAATCATATTAGTAAGCAGGAAAGTGTGCAATATTTTGATGAACTAAAGTTAATAGGTAGGAAAAAATGCAAGTAGTATTAATTGTAATATTAGCCTAATATTTTACCTACCTGACTGAACAAACACAAATATTGTCAAGATTCTTGCCCTGGAAATCCTGGTTCAGTTTGGCCAACCACAAATGCCTTTGGTTCCCCAGACAGTTATTTTTGTATTTATTTTTGCATTTTTCTCCTTGTCTATAGTACTCTAAATGTTTTTCCCATTCCAACTGATTAGCACAGACCAAAACATGACGATAATTAACGGTTTTCAGAAGCAGTAATCAGCAAAATATACAAGTTTTGTTGGGTTCAGTGGCATTGTTTACATTCAGTGCCGCCAGTATGGCCAATTGATGGTGTGTCATGAAAACACTTTCCCTACAGAAAATTTTAACTGAGGATTTAAACATCTTTCAATAGGACACTACTAATTTTGCCTTAATCTCTGTAGTAGTTTTTCAGTTTTGCTGTTTCTGCTTACTAACTAACTGCTTCTACTTTGTGTATCAGTAACACTGAAACGAATAATGCATTTTTCATGGAAGCATGCAAACAAAATATCATAAGCCTATATTTGTAATCATCTATTTAACCACTAGAGGGAGCAAAAGCACATTTATTTAGATGGTAAACAAATCTGTGCAGACAGCATGTTTAAGAACAATCTCTGAAAAGGATCAAGGGTCAAAACACAATGAAAATAAAAGAAACTATGTTTGGTCTGCCTTCTTAGTCATGCATGTTTACTTTAACTTGTTTGACTGCATTCAGTCACGGTTTACTGGCTTTATCTCCATGTATCTCTAGTCTTTTTTTCTAGAAGACTGATATGACTGAAGTCCTTACATTTTAGTGATATTTCTCGAACTATATAAAAAATACAACGTATACAATGTACAATGTAAAAATACTGAATGCAAATGTTTTCCTTTAGCAACGAAAAATAATAATAAAAATACATTTTAAAAACCCTTCTGAATTTCTTGTTTCTTGCGACATATTTTCCCTAAAAACTGCAAATGAAATCCATAAGTGAAGGGAGCACTAGCATTCTAACTGTCTTACATAAGAGACTAAGCATTTCACAGAATCCAATTGACATCTGTGAGGGAACAGTTTATCAATGAGCGAAGAGTGATTAGAGCTGGTCTTGTGTCCAATAACAGTTGACCTCTGGTGTGACTTCTGTTCTACAGTTGCATAAGTACAATCAATCTGACTTGTTAGTCTGTGATTATATTTTGGAGCAGCAAGCTTGTTGTGTGAGCACCGTTTTGTATTTGTAAATGTCGGAATGTCTTGTCTGCATACTCACTGTGACTTTGCCCTCTGTAGATGACATGCTATTACAATATTTGACACTGAAAGGCAGTCATTGTCTGTTGCCATAGCAATACAAGGAGGTGCCATACAAGTCCATAGCAACAAGCCTATCAAAAAGATGCCTATTACTTATTTTTTGACTTGTTTACATTTCTTACTGAATGTGGATTTGTGTGGATTTTTCTTTCTAATGTAGCCTAGGGTTAGATGGACATGGAGGAGGGACTGCATCAGGTAAATTGTCCTTTTATTGACAGCTTGGGAGTCAGTATGTCCATCCAATTAATCCAGGGACTAAACCACCTGAGACCCTGACAACATATCAAGCATTCAGTATACTACTTATATTGTTGTAATCTTTTTTTTTTTTTTTTTTTTTTGGTGTGTGTGTGTGTATATATATATATATATATATATATATATATATATATACACTACCGTTCAAAAGTTTGGGGTCAGTAAGACTTGTAATAGTCTTTAAAGAAGTCTCTTATGCTCATCAAGGCTGCATTTATTTGATTAAAAATATAGAAAAAACCCCGTAATATTGCAAAATGTTTTTACAATATAAAATAATGTTTTTTATTTTAACATACTTTAAAATAGAATTTATTCCTGTGATGAAAAGCTGAATTTTTATCAGCTGTTACTCCAGTCTTAAGTGTCACATGATCCTTCAGAAATCATTCTAATATGCGGATTTATTATTAGAATGATCAATGTTGGATAATATCAACAGTTTTTTTTTTTTCAGGATTCTTTCATGAATAACAAGTTTAAAAAGTACAGTGTTTATTCAAAATATAAATATTTTATAACAATGTAAATTATTTATTATTAACTTTGAATAAACTTTTAATTATTAACTTAATACATCCTTGGTGAATAAAAGTATTTCTTAAAAAAACAATAAAAATGTACTGCCCCCAAACTTTTGAATGGTAGTGTGTGTGTATATATATATATAATTAAATAAATATATAATAATAATAAATAGTGTAAAGATAATAAAATACACACACACACACATATATATATATATATATATATATATTTATAAATATTTAAATATAACAAATATGAATATAATTAAATGCACAAACATGTATATAAATACATTTTGTGTGTGTGTGTGTGTGTGTGTATATATATATATATATACATACATACATAGACACATTTCTTTTGATTTTTGCTCATTTGTAACAAATATAAAATAAAATACAATTATATTTGTTTACAAAACGTGTGTATATATATATTAGTTTATTAGCATATTAGTTAATATTGTATCTAAATATTAGTATATATAAATATTAGTTATAAAAATATATAGATAAATAATTGCATATTGTGTAGTTACATTACAGCTGTACATTTTCCAGTTTCTTTATCTATATTTGAAAATATATGATGAATTATTATTATTGTAAAAATATTACAATAATTATTAATTATAACAACCCAAATGCACTCAAACAAACACACACACTTAAGCTCTGTACATTTGGGTTTTGTAGGCGTACATGTTTGTCAAGGAGACGTAATTCACATTACCCAAGGGAGCAACATGCCCTCATACCAAATCAGCATGTTTCTCTAGAAATCCATAGGGAATTTGACTATACTGATTACTTTGAGAAATATATTGCATGCGTATATATTTAAAACAGTCTGTTTAGAACCAGCAGAGTGATAAAGAAAGTTAAATGTTTCTTCCAAAAGTATATTTTGCCCTAATGTTCTTAGACCTAAAAAGAAAGATTCAGGAAAAATCTTACTGCAGTAGACATTATCATTTCTCAACCAGTAGGTGGCACTCAGCTCTACGTATTTATTTGTAAGAGCACTGAACCACAGAGGTTGTCACCACATCTGAGGACAAGCTCTTAACATGTTATTATCATAGCAAATCATGTTTTGGTAAATATTACCTGCACAACACGGCAATCATTCTGATTATGACCTTGGCGCTTTTATTCTCAGCATTTACTGATACTCAGATCCTTCTGGAAGTATATTTGACTAATGACCTTCAAGACAATATAGCCCCCTGAGACAGCACTGCACTATAGGGAGTCATGCATAATCTAACCATCTGCTTGCTGAAGCACCTGAGCAAACTCAGGACATGACAGCAAAAAACACAGCCTGACTTTGCAGAGGTGTTCAAAGATACCAAGAGTTTCAGAGACACTGAGATCAACCTCCTTGACCATTGTCAGCTCGTTGTGGGTGGCTGTATAAGAGCTAGGTGAATCAAACACTTGAGAAATGAGGTCACGACACTCATGTTTGTCACTGAGATCAAGTCCTCTGGTCCACAGCAGCTTAGTCTGTTTGTTTAGTCGTCTGCATTAGACCTAAGGATCATAAAGTTTATTTTAGGATAGTTTCAGTTTTCATATTTTCAGATTACTGTCCTTTACACCACACATTTATAAAAACAGAAAGATTTTTTGCCTGTACCAATATCTCCCCATGCTAAGATTTTTTTAAAAAACCACTATCGAAGATTTTGCGTGTCCCATTACATGGGGTTACATGATGTATTCCTTTGTAATTTGAATCTGTGCTGATCTGCACTTTCATTGAACCTCCCGCATACCCTCTCCTGCTCCACTGATGCATAACTAAGCAGCAGGACATTTTCTAACCTAAATAACAGGACACGACTCACAGAATGTCTCCACATCCTAAATGTCTAACACACTGGATTATTCATAGTTACCATTTAAATGTAATTTACAATTTCTACATATTTTTGGGCTTAGGTCACAAATATTTAATGTAAGATTACTAAAAATTTTTTAAAAAGAACTTTCATTTTTATTCAGCAATGACTGATAGATTGATCACAAATGAGAGTAAAGCCATTTATTTAGTTAAAAAGTTATTTTTTAAAAATACATTTTCTTTTGAACTTTAAAATTTATCAAAGAAGAACAGAATATATATCACAGTTTCTGCAAAAAATATTAAGCAGCACAATTGTTTTCAACATTGATAATGATAATGTTTCTCGAGCACCAAATCAGCATATGAAATGTGACCCAGGACCACAAAACCAGTCATAAGGGTCCATTTTTAAAAAAAATTCCAATGAACTATTTGATCATTTGGAATCTGAGGGTGAAAAAAAAAAAAAAAAAAAATCTAAATATTGAGAAATTGCCTTTAAAGTTGTCCAAATTAAGTTCTTAGCAATGCATATTACTAATCAAAAATTAAGTTTTGATATATTTATGGTAGGAAATTTACAAAACATCTTTATGGAACATGATCTTTACTTAATAGTTTAATGATTTCTGGCATAAAAGAAAAAAACGATAATTTTGATCCATAAAATGTATTGTTGGCTATTGCTACAAATACACCCGTGCTACCTACAACTGATTTTGTGGTCCAGGGTCACATACGACAATGACAGTTCAGCTTTGCCACCACAGGAAGAAATTACATTTTGTAATATATTAAAATAGAAAATCTTTACTATAAATTGTAATAATGTTTCACAAAATTACTTGGTTTGTACTATATTTTTCTCAAATAAATGCAGCCTTGATGAGAAAGGATCTATTGAGGATATGTTCTGTTTTTTGGTACAATAGTTATACTTTTGTGTATATCGCGATAATCGCGATATTTAAATAATGACATATACTTGTTAATTGGGTCGCAGTATTGACTATGTTTAAAAAAAAAATAGTACACATACGATAATATGACATCATAAACCAGCGCCATAATGGAGTGTTAAACTCTCACGTATGATTTCTTTTATTCATACTCCACACCGGACGGCGCCCTAACGAAGAAAGTCCACGAGCCAGACTCGTATGCCTAATAAAACAAATAACTTTCCAGGAAATCCCTTATATGGACAAAGGCATACAGCACACGATTGGCAGTATATGGTTTATCCCGGGTCTTCAAGCCATCTCAGGTATTTTAATATGAATAATGTATATTTATATTTCAACGCTAATCGACATAGCCTTTGTCACTGTATAGAATACTATAAAATAATAATCAGTACACAGAAGAAAGTTCGAACAACGCTATAACACAAGTAAAAGTAAAAGTTTGGAGTAAAAATACATAGTTTTTTCTCAAAAACTGTCTTACTTTGACACTATGCTAAACTTAAAACAGCATTTTTTGTCTTTTTTGTTTAGTGTAATTGTGTAGTTTATTATTATTTTCATTTTTCAAGATTTCTGTAGTTATCACGATACATCGTTATTGTGAATTTTTGAGCCCATGATAATCGTGTAGTGAAAAATCTAATGTTGTGACAGCCCTAGCACACAATAAATTAAAAATTAATACTACTAATAGCTTATGGGTGTTAATTGTTGCTTTATTCAGTACTCTAGGCATGTGTATTTTGTGTTTAGACTGTTCTTATAGGAGATTTAAACATGTTTAATGACACAAAACACATTTTGACAACATATACCAGGCATTGCTGCTCAGATAAACAAGTGTCTTCAAAAGTGTCAACACAATGCAACACATCTTGACAAGGGAGATGTCTCAGTACTGTAGGGAGCATAAATAGCTTTAGCTTTCAGTTTGCAGTAGAAATGCCCTGTAGCTTTTTTTTAAAAAAAGACAGCAGCATCAAAAACCAAGTCGTCACATTCTAAAGAGTTTATCTAAAGCGTGTTGCACTTTTAATAACATCCATCCTCCTGTATCAAGTTCAGATATCCATACAAGCAGCTTTTGTTGTGCTGTAGTAATTGGAGGTCCAACAAACATGCCAGACCAAATTAGAATGAATACAATAGAGGTCTTGTTGAACACAAATAGCTTAGTATTTCTTCCAAAACTGTATTAGTGGAATCAAACAAACAAAAAGATTCTGTATAAGTGTTGTCATCTCTCTCTCTTCCTCTTATCATCCGTGCCATGAAACAGTGCCCATCAGTGCTCAGTAGAGTACTGTTTTCCACATCATGAGTTCAGTATGTAACTGGCCCTGAAACACAAGCCCCGGTGGCTGTTCCTCAGAGCCCTCTTATGTAATTTGAAGGCTGCACTTGTTTTCATTCTCTGAGAGGACTTTGTGTTTTTTGAGCAAATTGTATCTTTGAATCCAAATTGATGACTGTTCTGTCACATGAGGATTCAGTGCTTGTAAGCACAGGGTTGAAATACGGCTATAATTATCTTATGTGGGTTAAATACTTGTAAACTCTAATCATACACTGTTTGACACCAAATGGTATGTTTCAGAAAATATCTCGCTGCAGTTTTAGAGAAGAGAGAGTCTAGATTGTGTAGCTTTAAATAAGAGGTTCAAAAGAGCACAGCTTTCAGACTGCAACACCCTTTGAAAAGAACACAGGATGTCGCGCCTAAGAACAAGGCTAGACTGGTGTAATAGGTCTGTCGGAAAGAGGTTAGGCTTTATTAGGTTAGCCAAAGGGGCAAGACCATATTACCTTAACTAATGTCTTTGAATGGCTTAGTGTGTCTCAATGGAAAGATCATTGGCTGGACAAAACAACAAATAAACAAAACTTTACTCAGGCCCCTTGAACTTACTACTTTGGATTTAAAAGGTCTTATTCATGGGAGTTCAGCACAAGTTCAGTTCTATCTAAAGCCTTTGCAAATGTAGTGTGTTATAGTGCCAAAGCCAAGTGCTACCTAAAAATGGACCTGGAGTAATGTGGTGCTTCTCATAATTTCATTCCTCTTTAAACAGTGGTCATTATGATGGGCCTGTCCAAACCCACAGCTTGGCATACGTAGTGTACACGTGACAGTCCATCTTAGCAGATGTTCATGACACTTGGGGGGGGGAAATTGTGTTCTACTGAATAAAGAAAGTCTAAGGTTTGTAATTATATATAAATATATATTTATATATGTGTGTATGTGTATGTGTGTGTGTATATATATATATAAAAAATAAAAAATTCACTCATCACTAAATGAAAACTGATTATTTCAGGAGCCTTGTCACAAGTCCATTGTTTTTGAATGTCAGTGCTACTTCTGCTATACTTTCACACTTAAAATATATATATATATATATATATATTTTAAGTGTGAAAGTCCATTGTTTTTGAATGTCAGTGCTACTTCTGCTATACTTTCACACTTAAAATATATATATATATATATATTTTAAGTGTGAAAGTATAGCAGAAGTAGCACTGACATTCAAAAACAATGGACTTGTGACAAGGCTCCTGAAATAATCAGTTTTCATTTAGTGATGAGTGAATTTTTTCTAGAAAAAGCATAGAAAGAAATACCATGCAAGTGTCTCAGAGCTGCCAAAAGCTATGAAAAGAGTGACACTTTATCTCACAGAGTACGAAGCAGCCTGCAGAAGTGACATGCATGGTTGTTGTCACCACTAGAATGACCTACTGTAGCCAATGCACAATAAACTCATTTAACTTCTTCCAAAGCCCATATTTACAAAATATAGACTTATGGGAATCCATACTTTGGTCTCATGTCAGAGATCAGGTCAATCATTTTGGATACAAAGCATCCAAAATGTTCTGGTGTTGCTAGAGGAGGAGTATAGTGAGAAGTGCCTGGTACCCACAGTGATGTTCAGTGGTAGTACAGCTCTTAAATAGCAATGTATGAGTGCTGAAGGTGTGAAGGAGTTGTGCTTTATTAATGCTGTCATGAATTCACACACCACTGTATGATTAAATACAATAACATGAAACAGAAGATTCTACCCTCCCCTCATTCCCTGTATTATTGGGCATTTTTTCAACAATGAAGATATTCATTCACAAAAGGTGAAAATCTTTTAGCGGACTTGTATTTCACTCAGTGAGCAGCTGTGGGGGATTCTGTAGAGACGAGCTGAGCAAAACTCCCCATTAAAGACCAGGGCATTTAAGGAGGTCGTCCTCCAGGAGTTAAACAGGACAGACATGCAAATTTGTCATTAACTTGCCAAGAAGGGTCAGAGCAGTATACTTAAAGTTCTGGAAGTCATACTAAGTACTATACTGGCATATATTTTGTTGTTCTTATTAAGAATATGTTTAATACATTTCAATTTTGCCATCTTTCCATGAATTATATTAGTGATCATTAAGAAAAGACATCTTTTTATATTTATTCAGAGGGGGTGTACTCATCTGTGCTGTGCACTGTATATATGTGTGTATATATATATATATATATATATATATATACACGCACACACATACATTGGTGCTGATATTAAGCACTTTTGTCTATATTGGCTATTTTTAAAACTGATTTGCTGATAAAATAATTTAAAAGAATTTACAGAATGTTTTTGTCAGAGCCCTTGCATTCTTCTTGCATTCCATTTTTACATGACATACACTACCGTTCAAAAGTATGGGGTCAGTAAGACTTGTAATAGTCTTTAAAGTAGTCTCTTATGCTCATCAAGGCTGCATTTATTTGATTAAAAAAAAAAAAAAAAATTGTTTTTACAATACAAAATAATGTTTTTTATTTTAACATACTTTAAAATAGAATTTATTCCTGTGATGAAAAGCTGAATTTTTATCAGCTGTTACTCCAGTCTTAAGTGTCACATGATCCTTCAGAAATCATTCTAATATGCGGATTTATTATTAGAATGATCAATGTTGGATAATATCAACAGTTGTGCTGCCAAATATTTTTTGGAACCTGTAATTTTTTTTTCAGGATTCTTTCATGAATAACAAGTTTAAAAAGTACAGTGTTTATTCAAAATATAAATATTTTATAACAATGTAAATTATTTATTATTAACTTTTAATAAACTTTTAATTATTGACTTAATACATCCTTGGTGAATAAAAGTATTAATTTCTTAAAAAAAAAAAAAGAAACAATAAAAATGTACTGACCCCAAACTTTTGAACAGTAGTGTATATATCGCTTGTCTGTCATGTCGGTCAAATAGACATGAAGTGGAATATTTTTGTCTTTGGTTTCTGGCTTTGTACATCTTTTTTTTATGTTAATGTTAAAGACCATCTGTGATTTTTTTTTTTTTTTTTTTTTTATAAGCAACATCTGCTAAATAAATGTCATTCGGCCAAGAATAAAATTTACAATATATTGCTTTTTACATTAGACACACAGAGGAAAGATCACTACGCATTATTCATTACTCTGAGTCAGGGTTATTATAATTAACTAAAACTAAAACCATCAAAAAAATACTTAAAAATAAATAAATATATGCATACATGCATAAAATTTATGATTTTATATTTTAGTTTAATTTCAGTTTGATGTGTTTTATTTTAGTTTTACTTTCAACATTTCTCATGTTAATTTAGTCAAAATGTAAAAAAAAAAAAATCTATATAGACATAAAATCATAAAATAACTAAAACTAAAAATGACGAAACATTATTTAGACTAAAACTTGTAATTTAACAAGATGTCAACAAGTCTAAAACTTGTAACTTGTAATTTAGAATTTTAATCGCACAAAAAATAAGTTTGAGTTTGCCTAATATATGTGTGTGTAATTATTATGTATATATAAATACACACAAATTAATGTATATATTTAAGAGAATTGTGTTATTCACGTACAAAACATTTTTATTTATATATAATATAAATGATATAAAAATGATAAGAAATACATATATTTGTAAATATTTCTTAAATATATACATGAATGTGTTTGTATTTATATATACATAATAATTACACACAGTACACACATATATTAGGCAATCTCAAACTTTTATTTTGTACGCAATTAATCTAATATATATATATAGTAACACTGCTCTGAAAGTTGAAGGCCATGTGAATTTCAAAGTTAGCAGTGCCTATTCCCTCTATCCACCGCATGGGCCTCTCATGCGCTCCTCTCTGCTTGTGCGCATGTGTGTTTGCGTGGCCCATTGTATTCACTAACCTTGAGAGTGCCAGGCCTTAGCGTGCCTGGAAGCTCAAATCTATCTTTAGCTATTGCTGGATTGTTTTCCTAGTCGTTTTCTCCTCCTCCTCTTCTACTATCCCTTCTCCTCACTTCTCACTCCTTCCAATACACACTGTGCAACTGTTACTGGGCAGATTAGTTGAAACCTAGTTCTGAGAAGCACATGCCACATGTTTTTGTGTGTGAATAAATGACTGTGCACTCAGCTGGCCTTGATCTCAGGCAGAAGGGAGCTGTCAGCTGGAGGCAGTGCACCGACGCCTCTCCACGGCCTCAGCCCCCGCACATGCATGCTTTTGTAGAAACACGAGCTCCACTTAAGTGAGGTGCTTATGTGTGTCTATCTGTATGTGATAAAGAGGTGAGAGAGTTTTTGTGTGTGTGTGCCTCTGATCTTTAACTGTTAGGGAGAAGTTTAACAAATAGGGGACATGTCCTGCTTTAACTTCAGAGTATAGTGTTGTATCTATCTAGCAATCTATCTATACTTTTTAACCACAAATGTTCATGCACTACCTCTGTGATATGCATCTACACTTCACGCATTAGATAGTCATGTTGGAAAGATCACGTGTGATGTAGGCGATATACCGACCCAGTGTTTACAAACCGAACGTGCAAAGAAAGTCATGTCAGTCGACGTTGGACGATTTTGAATTTTGAAGCTGGAGTAGAAAATGAGAGAACTAACCACACATGACCTTTCCAGCATGATTACGTAATGCGTGAAGTCATAGACAAGCATCGCAGAGCTAGTGCAAGACAAGTGGTTGTGGTTACAAAGTATATGCATTTTTTTTCTTTTTTTTTCTTTTTTTAGAAAATAACTGATCGTTTCGGCTGTACGGAGAAAAATGCTGCCTGATCTCATGACGAAAATGTACCTGTGAGAACGTTTTCGAAAGATGCGAAATACGTACCAATAAGTACATATCACTGCAGTTTCCAAGAGAAATGAACAGTATAGGCTGTAAAACAGTGATCAATTTCGTACACAGTTATGATTACAGGTCCATATGTTTCGCTTTCTGGACGTAACCAGCTTGCTCCTTGGGTACGAATCCTGTGAAAAACATGACTCATGATGAAAAAGCTGAGATGAGAGATTGAAAAACAAGTTAAATTGGCATGCTTGCGATTTATCTTTTTCACGTTTTTTTCAGCCACTCTTCACTTAAACTGCATCTGACAAAACTGTCAACAGCTTTCCGGCACATCTTTCAAAATAAAAGTTTTGCATCAGAAACATTTAGAATTACGCTTTTTTGTTGTTGATGTTGTTTCTTTGACTGTACATTCTGCAATCCATTTATTTTTCTGTGATTATGGAAGGGAAGTAGGGATATTTAGATGCATGGAGTCACTTGTTTAGTTCTTGAGTTGTGTTGCCATCTTTGGACTAACTGGTTAAATGAGTTATTCAATGATTCATTAATAAAGACACTATAAAGGAGTCACTAAATAATCAACACAACAAATCCACAGACTGACAGTCAGTCAGGAACGCACAAAAAAGATAAACAGAGTGAAACAATAAGTCAAATTCAGCACTGTTTACTGTATATGCGCCGTTGGAACACTATTCAAGGATCTAAACCAATTATTGTGCAAATATATACAGTTGAGGTCAAAAGTTTACATACATGTTGCAGAATCTGCAAAATGTTTAGTATTTTTACCAAACTAAGAGTATAAAATAAGATTTAGTAATGACTTGAATAAGATATTTCACATAAAAGATGTTTACATATAGTTAACAAGAGAAAATAAGAGTTACATTTATAAAAAATTACCTCGTTCAAAAGTTTACATACACTTGATTCTTAATACTGTGTTGTGACCTGAATGATCCACAGCTGTTTTTTTGTTTAGTGATAGCTGTTCATGAGTCCCTTGTTTGTCCTGATCGTTTAAACTGCCCGCTGTTCTTCAGAAAAATCCTTCCGCTCCCACAATTTTTTTTGGTTTTTCAGCATTTTTGTGTATTTGAACCATTTCCAACAATGACTGTATGATTTTAAAATCCATTTTTTCACACTGGGGACAAATGAGGGACTCACATGCAGCTATTACAGAAGGTTCAAACACTCACTGATGCTCCAGATGAAAAAAACAATGCATTAAGAGCCAGGGGTGTAAACTTTTGAACAGAATGAAGATGTGTACATGTTTCTTATTTTGCCAAATATCTTTTTTTTTTCATTTAGTACTGCCCTTCAGAAGCTACAGAAGATAGTTGCATGTTCCCAAGAAGACAAAATAAGTCAAATTTACGCTGATCTTCAAATTCAAAAAGTTTTCACCCCCCCATCGCGTTTCCATCTGGAGCAGAATTTGTGGGACTTGAAGGATTTTTCTGAAGAACAGCAGGCAGTTTAACTGTTTAGGGCAAACAAGGGACTGGAAAAAAACACACAGCTGTGGATCATTCAGGTAACAACACAGTATTAAGAATCAAGTGTATGTAAACTTTTGAACAGGGTCATTTTTATAAATTCAACTATTATTTTCTTTTTGTGAACTATATGTAATTGTCTTTTATGTGAAATATCTTATTCAGGTCAGTACTAAATAAAAAATAACATGCATTTTGGTGAAATAATTAACATTTTGCAGATTCTGCAGGGTGTATGTAAACTTTTGACTTCAACTGTAGATAGAAAAGGGGAATATAATGCATGCTGTTTAAAACTTAAAATGTTGGTAACACCCTTCTTTGTGTAGATTGTTATAGTAAAAACTGACATTTATGTTTGTAATAAACACCCCCTCCCCCCACACACAGTACAACACCTCCTCCTCCTGTAGGCTGACTGGCCGCCTTCACATTACATTTGGATCCAACACCAATGCAGAATATGCATGTGTAGTTTCCACAGTACTTATAAGTACAAGATTGTCTCATTGCATCTCAATTTAACTTTTTACTAGAAGTGCCAATGGAGGGATTTTATCTATTAGGAGATTACCATTATCTATTTAGGGCACATCTCCTCCCTCTAGCATGTGATCGCTTAACCTTGCAATGGAGGATCAAGCGAGGACATGAAAACTTTGCTGCCAAAATAGGCCCTGGCGTGGTTTCTAGCAGTGGTTAGCCTTACTCTGTACTCCACAGCGGGTTCCAGAGGACAGATCAGGGTCAGACATCAGCTATCAAGACAGGTGGACAGCAGAGGTTACCCATCCACAGCAATGTCATTATGTCACCTGAGTGTGTGTGTGTGTGTGTGTGTGTGTGTGTGTGTTACGAGGGTTCAAATATATGCACTAATTTGCATTTGCATGTAAATGAGCTCATGTTAATGTATAGATCAGTTCTAACCTCCTAAGTGCACTTTCATCCAGTCAGTTTACTGTAAGAGCAGCAAATCTTTTATTTAGGGCTACTGTTTTAAAGAAAAAGAACCATCCCTGACTGTTTAAATAATTCAGCACAAGAATAATCTTTGCTGATCGGTGAGGAGAGAGAGAAGTGAAGCTTTTGAGAGTTTGTGCAAGTACTTGTGTGTTTGTGTACGCATATGTGTGTGTGTGTGTGTGTGTTAACCAACCCCCTACACCACCACCCTTTTTTTTTTCCTCTGCAATGCAGTAAAGTGTATGAACCTGCCTGGGGAGCAGAGCTGCAAGCTCCAGTGCTGCTGCTGCTTTGTATCCCATCCATTTGCTCTCTGTTCTCCTCTTTTGTGCCATACATCTATGCTTTTTACATCCATAACTCCTCACAGTCCCCATCGTCCTTTACAGTCACCTTTCTGACAGCTTTGTTCCCCTCGACTGCTGCCTCAAAATTGCGATCTGTCAGGCTCCCCTCACGAAGTCAGCATCACAGCGACTTGCGTTTGACTGTCCATCTGTGCAGCCCATCGCACGTAGATTAACTGCATTAAAATGGATGGCTTGTCCCGTTTGTACTTTGATAGTCTGATCTGTTTTTTTCTGTGATTACAGAGTCTTTTGAGGTTCTGTGCCGCACCAATTAGCTCAGGTGCTGCATACATTAATGCTGACCCACATATCACAAAGTGGGAATTGTGGGACGCAGGAGACAGGGAATGCAGCGCTCGACACATTCCTAAAACAGTGTGTCATTATGTTGCATATTACTGTCACGTTGTAGTTGCACAATACTTAGGAGAAATATTATTGCCTACAATAAATGGAAATGCGTATATGTACTATATTTAGTAACTTAGACACCAGAATCTATTTCTTAAAAATGTATTTTTAGTTATATTATTATGTGTCTGTTAAAGTTTACCCAAAGATGATTCCCTCATATTGTTCCAAACCTGTAAAACCTTTGTTCTTCTTCAGAACATAGTTGTTATTTTTCGTTAAAAGTACACTAACAGTCAAAAGTAAGATTTTTAATGTTTTTTTAAAGAAGTCTCTTTTGCTCACCAAGCCTGCATTTATTTGATCCAAAATACAGCAAAAGCAGTAAAAATTTTAAATATTTTTACTATTTAAAATAAATGTTTTCTATTTGAATATATTTAAAAATGTAATTTATTCCTGTGATTTCAAAGCTGAATTTTTAGCATCATTATTCCAGTCACATGATCCTTCAGAAATCATTCTAATATTCTGATTTGCTGACATTTATTATTATTATTATTATTATTATTGCATTGTTGCATTATTGCAACAGCATTTATCTGAAATACAACTATTTTGTAACATTATAAATGTCTTTATCATCACTTTTGATCAATTTAAAGCATCCCTGCTAAATAAAAGTATTCATTTCTATAAATTCTTTCCCCAAAAGTCCAAGCTTTTGAATTTATTTTAGATAAATGCTGATCTTTGGATATTTCTATTCATCCAGGAATCCTGAAAAAAATGTACTCGACTGTTTTATATATTGATAATAATAATACATGTTTCTTGAACAGTATACATATTAGAATGATTTCTAAAGAATCATGTGACACTGAAGACGGGAGTAATGATGCTGAAAATTTAGCTTTGAAATCACAGGAATAAACTAGATTTTAAAATATATTTAAATAGAAAACAGTTATTTTAAATAGTAAAAATATTTAACAATATTACTGCTTTTGCTGTATTTTGGATCAAATACCTTTTATAGAATGGAAAGGTTGCCTGGTGGATGTTGATGGTTCTTCTTGTAACCATCAGTTCCAAAAAGTTTGAGTGTATTTACTTTGTCTTGTTTTGCATCCATACATGTTTCAGTCAGAAAAAGAGCAAGACACCGCTGGTGTCCAATGAATAATTCATACTAAAATCTACAAGCGATTATTGTTTCCAACTTAATAATTGGTTCTACTTTAATTGCGAATAGACTATAATGTGCTAAAATGCAGTTTATTTTAAATTGCATGTTTGAAACTGGCCACTGGGCACAAATTAAACTTCTCATTTGCAGTACTACTGAGTTTTCGAGGGGTCTTGGTGGGTTTAATGAGACAGAAATGGAATGAGTGCAAACAGTAGACCAGAATCAAAGCTTTTGCTGTTTGTTCTAGCAATTATCTACTCTGAAATACTGCAAAACCATTAGCTTATCTCATCATTTGCATCATTTACTAGCTGTGTCCCTGTTCTCATCAGCCATAGTGCTATGGTAGATTAATTGTAGCGTTTCACTTCTGTTTTCACATGATTGCTCAGCCTCCCTCCCTTAAATAAGACCACAGAATGGTCAAAAACAAGCAGTCGTTCTTGTCTATTTTTAGAGATCGAGATCACAGTGATGGTAGAACTTGATGAAGGGACCCTCTTTTCTTTATTAGGAATTTTACAGTCATAAAAAGAACATTTCCATCTCTCATCTGTGTGCTTTAAAGTTAGTATGTGTCTGTGTGTCTTCATTGCCTTTGGTTAAACGTTAAACATTCTGATCCTCTCCAAACAAGCCCTACTGGTGTTTATGCAAATGCCGGTTACTTACTTGAGTTAAGAGCTGGTTCCAAGAAGATGAGTGAGTTTGTCCCCAAACATGGTATCAAGCAGTAACAGCACAGAGTCTGCTGGTCTTCAGTGTTAACGTGTGAGGCAATGGAAAAGTAATGCTGTCATCTCTGGCTGCCTGCTCTTTATAAATCTGCTACAATTTTTGAGGCCATTTAGGCTTTCTGTTATATTCATGAATCATATATGAGCATATTCATTAAACAATGAGGGTTACATTCATTTTTGAAACCCATAAGCACTGAGTAGAACAGAACGATATCTGTTCACCTTTCTGAACTCGAGCTGATGACCGCTCTGGAAGAATGGTTTCAGAAAATAATCAACCGAGCAAGCACAAGCCAGAAAATAATTGTCTGGGAAGCTTGTGATGGGCTGGGTAGCAACAGGGATAAACAAAAGCGTCTTTATCGAGGTGTCCATTTAGAGGCCATGGAGTGAATACCTAATCTGCTTTGCATGGGTTCCTCCTAACAATCATGAGAGGAACCGTGCTTGGCTTCCAGCCTTGGGCTCAAAGCTGACCCACACACAGAGCATGATTAACAACTACCTGAACTCTCACCTGCAGAGCCTGCCAGCTGCCAGCATGAAAACTACTTTCACTGCCACGCACTAGGGGAGAACGGCCTCTTAAATAGGCAATTGTTTTCCAAAATAAAGGGTGTGAGTGCCGTGAAAAGTCCAGTTCTGGAAAAAAAGGCCTAAATCATGTTTTTCTTTTAATGAAGGAAGAGTGTCGTGGGCCTTGTATGTGTGTTTGCACAGAAGTCGTAGAAGGACATTTTTACCACTGTCATTTATTTACACATCCTGTTTGCATTGTTTAAGCACCTGATTCAATAGTGTAGGTAGTATTGAAGTATTCAAAGTAGGTAACATAGTATTTGCTAAACCCGAACAAACATTTGAATTAGTAAACACTCTGAACAACTGCAAAAATGCTTTAGGTTTGAACACATTTACTTGGTTAAATAGATTTATTCATTCACTGATTAATGAATGAATAAATGATATAATATTAAATAAAAAAAAAAAATATATATATATATATGTATATATATATATATATAGTTTTTCGGTCCAATTTTGAGCTAATGAGTAAGCTTGTTACAGTACGTCCAAAAAAGCGAAACATATGGAGCTGTAATCATAACTGTGTATGAAAACGATTACAAGTGCTTGCTGTTTTACTTCCTCTAGTGTTAATTTCTGTTGGAAAAAATTTTCAGGACTCAAAACCGAATTCTTTGAACACACGTTATGTGAATGGAACAGGACTGGACAACTAGTTGTCTGTCACATCAAACAGTGCAAGAGAGTTGCACAGAGTGATGGGATTTTGAATTTTAAATCAGAGATGAAAGTCCTTCTGAGTCTGTGAAAAGACAAGAGCAATGTTCTCTGTTAAACAAGTGAAGAGGACCTCTTTTGTTACCGAGTGAATCAGTTTACATGAGCTCCCACACTCACGTGGGCTTCACTTCACACGTGTTTCTTTCTCTCATACCATGACCCCACTCACTATTCTCTATGGCTGGTTGAGCAATAATGGCACTAAAATACTGTATCTAGCATACTGTACTGTTTGCCTGCAATACCAGGCTGCTTGCTAAATGAGTTAGACGATGGGATGCTGGAGCAAGAGTGGTGTCCTGCTGTACAACAAAGGCGTTAGCACCAGTGTGCATTCTGCCAAAGGCAGTGCAGGAGAGAGTGAGATCACCCACCCACACCAAAAACTGCTTTACTATCAAAAAACAAATGGTGGGTGGTGAAAGAAGAACCCTGAGTGTGGGTAGGCAGGCTACTGATGGAGTGATATGATAACAAATTTTGATCTGTTAAGAAGTAATAGTATGGTACAAAAAACATGAATTTTGCTGCATCTGCAACTGTAATGCAAAATATGCCAGCATAGTGTTTTGTAAATCATTTGTGCAATCAAATGTAATAGCCTAAACAGTAGAACTCACAAATGAACTGAACCAAAACCCATTTAACCATTTAGATCAATAGTGATTTTATTTGCAAATCAATGTTTTTTTCAGTCAAAAAGACATTAAGGTTTTTGAGAAAACATGCCAGGATTTTTCCTTATAGTGGACTTCAATGGGGATTAACAGGTTGAAGGTCTAAATTGCAGTTTCAATGCAGCTTCAAAGGGCTCCCAGCCAAGGACTAGCAAAACGGTCAGTCATTTTCTAAAAAAGAATACAATAAAAATGTTTATACTTTTTAACCACAAATGCTTATTCCTTTAACCTTATTCCTTGCCTGGGGTCTTGTAGAGTCCTTTGAAACTGCAATTTGGACCTTCAACTCGCTGGTCCCCATTGAAGTCCATTATATAGAGCAAACTCCTGGAATGTTTTCCCTAAAGACCTTAATTTCTTTTCAACTGAAGAAAGAAAGACATGAACATCTTGGATGACATGGGGGTGAGTAAATTATCAGGAAATTGTAATTCTGAAGTGAACTAATCCTTTAAATCATGGGAACAAATTTTTAATTTGTGGCCATAATATATATATTTTTTTACCCTAATGTCATGTCTGGGGCTCCATAATACATATTTAAAATGACTGTTAGGTCAGCATATGGCAATCTTTATCCTCAGAAAGGACTTATGTATTTTACTGGGGCACAGCGGTAATTCAGTGGGGCTTGTGTCCCAGTAAAAAGGGTCTAGAAACATCCCAGGTCACACTGTATATTTTTGGATTCACTAAAAGAACCAGCTCATAAGACTCACTTGTTTGGGATTCTGACTATTCTTATCTCGCTGTATGATTTACTGAACAAACTTGTTCATAAGAGTAATTTTTTCAGGAATCTGGTTGTGCCGTATATTCTGAATTTAAGAACAAGCTCATAAAGACTTATTCTTTGGAAATCAGACTACGTTGATTGCATTGTATATTTTGGTTCACTAAGTATCATTCATTTAGGGCATCGGACTAGTCGTGCTATGTTTTTGATTTAGCAAAATTATAATATATACTATGTTGTTTTTCATATTAAAAAGGCCTTTGTTCGGGATTCAAACTAAACTCTGCATGGTTTATGTTTTGAATTTTTTCAAACTTGCTAACTAGCACATTGTCAGGGAAGGTGATTTGCAAATATTCATTAAAAAAAAACCTTATACTCACTTCTACTGTAGTTGAAGCTGGATCACAAATGATTCGCACGAACAGACACATTTCCTTCAAAAACAAAAGTAATCATCTGTGTCTTCGATGGCTTAGATGTTGGGAGTAAATGATGACTGTTGTATTCATTATTACATCCAAGAACAGAAAACCTCAGGAAATCGCTTAGGAGACATTCTTGTCTACCACGGTGCGTCATCAAAACTGTTTACAGCTCACTTAGGGCGGGTCTATGCTAAAACACCAGTGTCAATCAACAGACATGGGAGGGGCCTGGCCCTGAATCTGAGAATGGCTTGATTAAGAAAAATTTTATAGGGATGTTTTTTTTTCTTTTAAAAAAACTGGGTGGATTTTTATCATTATAGGGTTTTATCCATTGAACTGGTTCAAAAACATGTAAAAGTGAATTTTGCATTTGATGAATTTTGCACCCCTTTAAAATAGAACCCAGATCTTAAAAGACATTAATTCAGGAATCAAAATATACCAATGACTATGTTTGGTCTGTAGTAGCTTTTTTATCATGCTATTTTTGTCTGTTTTCAAAATACACAGAACTGGTTCTAAAATTAGCTTTTCTGTCATAACATTGATTGAATGCACTATTCTGTTTTCAAAATTTATTTAGTACTGTGGGATGTTTGAAGCAACACTAGACGATAATGAAGCTACCTGAAGCCTCAGACATGCTGAGTCAGAGAATTTTTTGCTTTATGTGCTGTTGTCGTCAAAACTGAGTCTTGTACATTAACTTAATGAAAGCAGAAGAACTTATTGACCCTATCTTGCAAAAGAGGCATAGGTTGTACTGTTTGCTACAAATCATGTATGCTTATACAACCTGCTCTACATCTGATTTCAGACTACCTGCATTTATTTCTTACATTCATTTCTAAACCCTAATTTTTCAGGATCTGTTAATTTCCAGGTTTAAATTTCAGTGTACAAAAAGAAAGGCAGATCAATTCTCAATCAGTCTCTCAGCAACCACAACACTGCAATACATAAATCAGCTGTCGAGTTTAGCAGTGGATCAGATATTGCTGCAATAATCCTCAAGAGCTGTCTGGCCAGATGGGATACTGGGGTAATCCTAGTATAGGATCACTAGACCTCAGAGAAAATACTGTTGATAAACACATACAAATTGTTTTTCCTGCCTGGACTTGTATGAAGGCTGCTTATGGATCCCAGCGCACCACACCAGCATTACCAAACAATATTTAGGATTACCACATCTAGGATTTTACAGTAAACCAGACACAAAGAGTATTAACACAATGCATTCCTAAAATAGACAAAAGCTCTGTTTAAAATGATGCAATTAGATTTTATTGGTCATGCACGAAATGAATTTGTTGATCATGGGAGTGAATCATATTGAGATTTGTATTACAACATTAATGAGGTCTGTTTTAAATGCTTAGTGGCTCACTGTTGAATTATGTGAAACCTTTGGCACGAGCATTTTTGTATTTATGTAAGGCAATAATTCCAGTGGGGCCTCCTGCCTAATGAATCACACTTACAAAACGAGGCAACTAAGAACCATGAGAACATAAATAACATTTACTAGATATGTGGTATTAAATTTTACCCCTCAAAAAAGTGTTTTTAAAATTTTATTCTAACAAAGACCCAGTTTTAGTTGTGAAGAGATGGTAAACGGTAAACTCATGAAACACTACCCCATCGTTCAAGTCTATTTCAGGCTATTTCTTCAGCCTCCAAAGAGTGAAACTGCGTGCTCCCCAGCGAAGCTTTTGAGCTGGGGTATAGATTTATGACCCACGCTATCTGTGTTCGGTTCTCGGCAGTCCCACTCCCCAGGACGCTTTCTCATCTCAGTCCCAGTGGCAGCTTTATGAGCCTGTGGAAAATAGTGCTGGCTAGAGAGATCCCCGCCTCCTGACAACAACGGTTAAACGATAAACACATTCACATCCCCCAGTGTGAGAGGCGGTCTTACAGTCATACTGCGTTGAATCTCTTCCAGAGCCGTGAGGTGTCTTCAAGACAATATTACATTTAGCAATAAAGAGTTTTGGGAGATCTTAAGAGACACAGTAGCCATTAATACTCTATATCCCTCTCTGCCCCCTCTGTCACCTCCACATGAAATACATACCCGGTCACAAAGGCAATTAAAAGGTCCTGTGCAGCTCTCTGAGGTCACCCATGGTTACACGCTCACAGTTGCTGAGGTGACAAATAAGAACGTCTGGGCCGTTTGATTTGCCAGCTATTTCACTGAAGGGTCTCCCCTAGCACTGTGCACTCTTTTTTTGTGATGTGTGAAATTACAGCCGGAATGAGGCCAAAATTGCATCCCAGAATGGCAGCTTTGATGCTATTGTCGTCTAATCGAGACCAAATTTAAAAATAGAGTGTTTTCGCAGCTGCACATAATGATGTAAACTGTAAATGTTACTGTTTGATTACATTTAGAGAGCTATTTCCATGCTAGATTGGAATAAATGAGGATACAGGATTGTACAGTGACTGGAAATACTGTGGGGAACCACTCTGTGATGGATGTGACATGTTTGTACCGTGCACCTGCCATCTTGTGATTCCCCTTCTTAATCCTTTCATAATCCCAGAGGCTCCCCCTGCCTTACTTGGGTCTGTGTCAACACCAACATTATCCAACAATTTTTCCAGCACTAAGATCCTTATAGGGTATTAGACACAGTAGAAGAGGGATATTCTTACCTTCTTTTGGACAAATTATTGAATTTTTATTTTTTTTTAGATGCTGTCTAAACCTTTGTAGTTATAGTTTTCAAATAATGTGTAGGGTTATAGCGAGCCAAAACCCCCTAGTTATTTAGTTATTAATAACCTAAATTAAAATATCTGCTTACAGTACTCTACACCACAGATATGCACTACCATTTTGCCAAGTTAAAATATCAGTTTTCAATTTTGATATATTTAAAAATGTAGTATCACATGCATCACATGATCCTTTAGAAACCATACTAAGTTGATTTGGTGTTCAAGAAACATTTCGTATTATTATTAATGATGAAAATAGTTGTGCTGCTTAATATTTTTATAGATACGTTTGTAATATTTTTTCAGTATTACACCATTTCTGCACCGGATGCGACTCTTGTCACATTATGTCGCACTGCAGCAGCTTGAGGCTGTCTACACTGGACGTGTCAAGCAACCATTGCATATAATTTGTGTCAGTACGTCATAATTAGAACAAGCCATCAGTTTAATGTCAGGGGGATAATGTTATTGCGACTTTTTATCTCACAATTCTGACTTTTTTTCTCAGAATTGCATGATAGAAACTCGACTTTTTTTTTTTTTTTTCAAAATAAGGTATAAACTCACAATTGTGAGTTATAGTCAAAATTGCATGATGGAAACTCACAATTGCGAGTTATAAAGTCAGAATTGTGATATAAACTTGCAATTGCAGCATATAAAGTCCCATTTCTGACTTTTTTTCTCAGAATTCCATGATACAAAATTACAATTGTGAGAAATAAAGTCAGAATTGCACATTTTTTGCAAGTTTGTATCTCACAGTTCTGACATTGTCCCGCGAAATTCACTTTTTTTCCTCAGTATTGTGAGATATAAATTCACAATTCTTTTTATTTTCTTTTTATTTCAGAATTTTATGGTATAAACGTATTTTTTTATTCTTGCAAATGCAAGTTTGTATCTCAATTCTGATTTAACTCGCAATTGCGTTTTATAAACTCACAATTCTGAAAAAAACAATTCTCAAAAAAATTACAGTTCTAACTTTATTTCTCAGATTTGCAAGTTTGTTTCTTAATTCTGACTTTGTAACTTGTAATTGTGAATTTATATCACACAATTCTTATCTCACAATTGTGAAAACTAAAGTCAGAATTGCAAGATAAAAACTCAATTCTGACTTTTTTTCTCACAAATGCCTGTTTCTCACAATTCTGACATTTTTTCTCAGAATTGCAAGAAAAAAACTAAAAATTCTGACTTTTTCTCATAAATGCAAGATTGTATCAATTCTGACTTAACTTAAAACATAAATTCACAATTCTGAAAAAAAGTCACAATTGCAAGATATAAACTTGCAAATCTGAGAAAGAAGTAAATCCTGGTTTTATTTCTAAAAATTGTGAGATTTTTTTTCTCAGAATTACATGATATAAACTCGAAATTGCAAGAAATAAAAGTCAGTTTTTGCGAGAAACTAAAAAATTAAACATTGCGAGATAAAAACCCACAATTCTTATTTTTTTCTCGCAAATGCGATTCCCAATAGAACATTTCCAATAGATTTAGAAACAAGGACATCTAAAAGTTGTGTGCTTTTTTATCAGCCTACAAGTAAAATTTGGGTGGGGGGGTGGGGGATGGGTGGGCGGGGGTTGGTTTAGCCCTCCCAGTTTAATAACCCTAACAGTGATTCAAGAAGCAAAAAAACATCAAATTATAACTGGCATCAATGTAAATAAACTTTTTTTTTTTTTTTTTGGTGTGCCTCCTTAGCATTTTTAGCACATGGAACAGCCTATCAGCAGCACTGATAAAATTCCACCATGAAGGTCTCCGGTGTATTTACTCAAAAGATAAATATAGAGTATAAAGTTGAAGTTGAAGGCTTAATAGTTTGGGTGAGGCTGCAAGCGCGAGCATGGAAATACTCCACAGGGCTTGTTCAGTGGTGTGTTGGCAGTGCATTATCAATGTCTGCTCATCTCATCTCAGTGTGACATCATGCATGACTGACCAGAGGGAACATGAACAATTTAGAATGGTTTGGAACAGCTCTTCGTTACGTAACACTTTTCATCTTTTTTCGGACGCTTGATGCTTTTTAAGGACATCTTTTAAGGCTAAAAATACTGGCCTTTACAAGACTCACTTCACTTCATTGTAGTAAAATATTTTAGACAAACATTTACATAACTAAATCCGCCTTCTCAAAGAGGATTACTGTTTGTCTTCAGCTGAAGAGGACAGTGCCACTTCTTAATTAACCGGCTCAGCAGGGCGACTAGCCTCATTCTTAAGATAACATTGAGAGAACCAGTTAGGCGAAATGCCACTGAAACCATGACATTTGGCTTCGTCTTCAGAGCTCCACCCGTGTGATACTCATGGTGTATTGACAAACAGAGGTCGTGGATCACCCTGACATCATCTGTTTTCTGAGGTGGAGGCAGGGTGTAGACCACAGAGATCAATAAAATCTTTAGCATTTAACTTGGTGGTGTCCCTTTCAGCACAGCAGATGCATATTGGATATTGATGGATGAATTTCAGCCTATTCTAATCCATTGTTTGGAAAAGTAGACACTGCTACTTTAAATAACACATATGTTGTTTTGAAAAACTCACAAGTTATATACTACAATAAATATTTTAATCCAAAACGAATTATCAAAATGGCAAGTTACAGATCATTCTGTCAGAGGCCTAGAAGTCTTATTAAGTTACCACATTCCCAGATCTCATAAATCAGCCCTGTTTCAGTTTCCTCATGCAATTTAGCTCACCATAAACCCAGAGCACCAATTAATCCAATCAGAGCAAAGCAGCTGCTTCACTGGGAAGTTGATAGCAAAGTAAATAGATTTGTCTGTCTGTGCAATGGTGGGGGTCGGGACATTCAAAAACCATTTGCTCTTATAAAACAATGCAAAGAATAGTAGATTTACATTAAAGATGCCACTGCAGCCACTTTGTTTAATAAATCTTGCATATTGTGGCAGCAAATGTGATATGATCTTGCTTCCGCCCATTTCTAGGCTTAGTTTCCGAATTACGCTGTAGCACCAAGGTTACATCAAACAATGTTCTTTCAGCATCGATGCATTTCCTGTGGGATGCTCTCCCTGAACACAATGACATCAGCATGAGCGCTGCTCTATTAATAGTTTAATAGGGGCTGTTTTCGCTTTAATCACAGCAATTAAAACAATTAAAAGCTCATTTCATATATATTAGTGTGATTTTATGTTTTCAAGAGCAGAACACACTACCAGTCAAAAGTTTTTGAACAGTACGATTTTTAATGCTTTTAAAAAAAACTCTCTTATGCTTACCAAGCCTGTGTGATCCAAAGTACAGCAAAAACAGTACAATTTTGAAATATTTTTACTATTTAAAATAACTGTTTTGTATTTGAATATATTTTAAAATGTAATTTATTCTTGTGATTTCAAAGATACATTTTTAGTATCATTATTCCAGTCACATGATCCTGCAGAAATCATTTTAACATTCTGATTTGCTGCTCAGAAACATTTATTATTATTATTATTATTATGTTGAAAACAGCTGAGAATTTTGAAGTTCAGAAGAACAGCATTTATCTGAAATAGAATTTTTTTAACATTATAAATGTCTTTATCATCACTTTTGGTCAATTTAAAACATCATTGCTAAATAAAAGTAGTAATAATTTATTTCCCCCCCCAAAAAAATAATAATAATAATAACTGACTGACTCTGAGCTTTTAAATGGTATAGTGTGTAATGTAACAAAAACTTTTTATTTCAGATAAATGCTGATCTTTGGATCTTTTTTTTTCATCAAAGAATCCTGAAAAAAATTTACTGTTTTAAATATTGATAATAATAAAAAATATTTCTTGAACAGCAAATCAGCATATTAGAATGATTTGTAAAGGATCATGTGACACTGAACACTGAAAATTTAGCTTTAATCAAAGGAATAAATTACATTTTAAAATATCTTCAAATAGAAAACAGTTATTTTAAATAGTAAAAATACTACACAACATCACTGTTTTTATCTTGATCAGATAAATGCAGGCTTGGTGACAGAAGAGAATTCTTTAAAAAACATTAAAAGTCTTACTGTTCAAAAACTTTTGACTGGTAGTGTATATAAAGATTAACATTTCAGGAAATACCGTTCAGCCTCAGTAATAAAAGACATGGCTTCTGGAACACTGACTGTGTCAAAGCAGTCTATAATTTATTAATTCTACAGCATTACAAAAACTATTTACAGCATGTAAAAACAAACAGGTTTTCCAACTAAAACGTAGATCTGTGAATAGTGAATCTCAGTGATTCGCATAAGACTTCGGTTTCACAACTAGCATAGCGTGAACATTTATATGGCCTTTTATTATATCGGCACTGGCAATCAACGTAACGTTTGTGGAAAAAATGTCTGAAGTCTGGTGAAAATGTTGCCAAGCTATAATTTAGTCTCTTTCTTGCATGAAAAAGAAAAAAAGGCAAGGACGTAGTCTTGAGTTTTGCTGATTCTACAGCCTATCAATGCTATCACATATTCCTTGATTACAAAGGGGAGCTGCACAGCAATTACTAGGCATGGAAGAAAGCAGTTCAATACTGTGTGACACATAAAGGTCAAATCTGTTTTCTCCTGACCACTGGGCCATCTGGAGTATTTCCTTCATTCAGGGATTTACTGGAAAATCCTACAACCGAGGAGCTTCGCAAGTATGCTGTCCCATTCAGCTCATCTTTTTTTCTTGCTGTGCTTCACCATTTTCTTTCGTTTGAGAATCATATCATAGAGTTTTTCCAAACCGAGCTGTAATCCTTGCCCGTCGACCGCACTGCATCCTTGCACATGGTGTAGGGTGGAGGCACTCAGTTCATGCACGGCCAAAACCTTCTCCACGTCAGAAACAGGCAGTGCGACTGGAAGGTCCTGTTTGTTAGCCAACACCAGCACCGGCACGCCTTGGTTCTCTGACGTGCGTGTGATCTTGTGCAACTCCACCTTAGCCTCCTCCATGCGCTCCACCTCCGTGGAGTCCACTACAAAGACCATGCCGTCCGTACGCCGCGTGTAGGACTTCCACAAAGGCCGAAGCTTCTCCTGACCGCCCACATCCCACACCTGGAAGGTGATGGCACGGCCATTTCCGACGGGAACTTTAATCTTCTCAGTGTTAAATCCCTTGGTTGGGATAGTTTCAACAAATTCCTTCAGCTTCAGTCTGTAGAGAAGTGAGGTTTTGCCTGCAGAGTCCAAACCAATGACCACAACGTGGAGGGACTGGAAGTTAGGCAGGAACGGTGTATTGGGGGCAATCTCTGTCAACTGGTTTCCCATGGCAACTTGGTTTTTTCGCACCCTCTTGTAAGGAGAAGCAGATTTGTCTAAGTGTTTGGCATTTGCACCTACTTCAAAGGTACTGCAGACAGACAGAGGTGCTTCTAAGATCGGAGGCACCGTGTGGAACCTAATTAAGGAAAAAACAAAAGCTGATTATCATCACAGATATGGAAGTTATTTACAACTTTACCAGATCTGCCTTCGAGCAAAAGCAGACAAAATATAAAAAGTAGTCAGTTCTATATGATAAAAAAAAATCTTGGTGTCGTATTAACAATTAAATTAACATTAAATAGAACAAAAAAGAAAACAAATAGTTTATTTGTAGTTAAAGACTCTCTGTAAATGAGTGCATAGAGATTGCTCTGTATGCTTATTTGAAGCACAAAATCCTCTTAACAGTCTAAACAAAAATAGATTTCTGAAAAAAGACAGTTTTATCTTTGTTATCTTTGTTTTACCTGTTTAGGAGGCAGATATCAACATTAGATGTTGTCTTATTATTATCAGATCATTTCTAACACAGGTGAGCGAACCACATTTGTGACCCTGGACCAGAAAACCAATCATAAGTAGCACCGGTAAATTTGTAGCAATAGGCAACAATACATTGTACGGGTCAAAATTATCATTAGGATCATTAAGATATTAAGTAAAGATCATGTTACATAAAGATATTTTGTAAATTTCCTACCGTAAATATATCAAAAGTAAATTTTTGAGTAGTAATATGCATTGCTAAGAACTTCATATGGACAACTTTAAAGGTGATTTTCTCAATATTTTAATTTTTCTCAGATTCCAGAGTTTCAAACAGTTGTATCTCTGCCAAATATTGTCCTATGCTAACAAACCATACATCAATGGAAAGCTTATTTAGCTTTCAGATGTATGAACCTCAATTTCAATGACTGGTTTTGTGGTCCAGGGTCACATTTTAACATGGCTGTTATAATTTTCTGTACTGTTGCAGGTTTATTACTAAATTTTTACGCTTATAGTTTAAATGGAAATTAGGGGTACGTCAAATAATGTTACCACCGCTGTCAAAACTATGAAATCTGGTACCTGCAAGTATAAATAGTAAAATCCTATTCATAACAACTTTTAAAAAGCATGAAAAACATTACAGAGTGTAAGTTAAAATCAAGCTTTGTCGAGTAAACTCAGCAGATACTTCTTGAGAACGAAAACCGCAGTGTAACGTTAGCAAGAACGAAAACCTCGCTTGTAAAACGTTGTTTAATCTTTTTTAGCACTCACCCAATAGGTGTTTATTTTGTCCCAGGCATCGTTTCCATTTCTCACTTTAAAAACACAGGCGCCCAGTTATCCAAACGACTCAAAACAACGATCATTTTTCCTTAGTCTCTCTTCCCTCCGATACCACTGACCTCAGAGATGAAAGTGGAGCTGAGCGCACAAGATCTGGAACAACAATCCCCGCATGTGACGTCAGATGAACCCCTCATTCCTCCCTCGCTACTCCCTCTAGCGTTTGATTGTTCGGCGTCTTGTACGGCCAGATATCGAATGTCAAGACGTGTTTGTTTTCTGCCCAAACAGCACCTCTTTGTGGCGAGCCTGAGGCATCGAAACTACCAAGTCGAAGATACCTTGTTTTGTCTGTGCATGCAGAGAAGTTTGGGTTTTGACGTTTTTACATTGAAGTGGCAGTGATGTTAAAATGCTGTGGATAACATAATTGTTTTGTCTGTGCATGCAGAGGAGTGTGGGGTTTTTAAGTATTTCCATGGAAGTTGCAATGATGTTAAAAAATGCAGTCGCTAACAAAATGCTGTTTGTATCAGAAAGTCCATCCAGAGAAGTCAGAATTCACGTTTTTATATATTTACACACATCACAATATACTTTGAAACCTACCAAGTGGGAGATATTATATGTGACCCTGGGTCACAAAACCAGTCGTAAGGGTCATTTTTTCAAAATTGAGATTTATACATTATATGAAAGCTGAATAAATAAGCTTTCCATTGATGCATCCATAGATACAACTATTTAAATATCAGGAATCTGAGGGTGCAAAAAAATCTAAATATTTAGAAAATTGCCTTTGAAGTTTTTCAAATAATGTTCTTAACAATATATATGACTAATCAAAAATTAAGTTTTCATACATTTACAGTAGGAATTTTACAAAATATCTTCATGGAACATGATATTTACTTATTTTCCTAATGATTTTTGCCATAAAAGAAAAATCAATAATTTTGACCCATACAATGTATTTTTGGCTATTGCTACAAATATACCCCAGCGACTTAAGACTGGTTTTGTGGTCCAGGGTCACACATATATTTTTTAATAAGTTGCAGTGATGTTTTAAACGTTTAAGTCAGGTTTTTTTCTCTCTGTCCTGTATTTTTTTCTCACCTTGTTGTTTATTGAATTTTTCACTTGTGTTAATGTGTTGTACATTATTTACCAAATCTGAATTAAAAAAAAGTTCGCTATAATGCGCTGAAATGCACACTGTTTTATATCAGAAAGTACATCACGTTTTTTTACACAAAAATATACTTTAAAAACTAGTGGGAGATACTGCATCTTTTTGTCTGTGAAAAAAAAATAATTAAAAAATGTTTGAATAATTTTAATAAATAAACAACGTTTCAGTCAGGTTGTTTTTCTGGTCCTATATATTTTTTTCCTCACCCTGTTGTTTGTGGAATTTATCACTTATTAATGTACTGTAGATTATTAACCAAAACTCAATTTTAAAAAATAAAATAAAATTTCAGTAACAACAGAAGTTCGTCATAATGGGATGAAATGCATATACACTCACGAATGCTGTTTGTATCAGAAAGTACATCTACGGAAGTCAAATCGTTTTTTATAGATTTACAAATCACGAAAGTATATTTTAAAAACTACCAAGTGGGAGATATTGTACCTTTTTGTCTGTGAAAAAAAAAAGTTTTAATAAACTAAAAATAAAAAGTTTTAGTAAGTTGCAATGTTTCAGTCAGGTTTTTCCCCCACTCTATTCCTATATATATACACTGTGTGCATAATTATTAGGCACGTTGATATTCCGGTCATATTTTTTTACCAAGCACATTTTACCAATTCCAAACCATATCAATCTTAATAACTACTATTAATTTTGTATTTAATCATTTATACATGATATATATTTGTCCATGAAGGCTGGAAGTGAAAAATTCCTTGTATTCAGGTGTGCATAATTATTAGGCACGTTTTCTTTTACATATAAATAAGCCAAAAAAGAGATTTAACCCAGACTGAAAAGTCAAAAATTATTAAATGCCCAAGAGAAGGATGCAAAACTAATGCAATACTAGAATTTGCAAAGTTAAGGCATGACCATTGGACAGAAAAATGCTCGTTGGGTCAGCACGGTGAGAAAAAAAAAAACGGTGGAGAAGAAAAGACACGTTAACTGCAAAAGAATTAAGAATTAAAGTAAAGAATTAGCTGTGAAACCATTAGGAACCATTTAGTCTCCAGCGCCACCATTTTCCAGAGCTGCAACCTACCTGGAGTCTTCAGAAGTTCAATGTGTCAGGTTCTCAGAGACTTTGCTTGAGAAAAAAAACTAAAAAATGACCCTCACTTAATAAGAATAACATTCTGAAGTGTTGTAAAATACATGAAGACAGTTTTTTTATAGGCTTTATAGACAGATAAGTTGAGAGTGACTCTTGAAGGACCGGCACCACATCCTCTTGTATTTCTGATTCAAGAATTTGTCTTCCAGAATCTAGCAGTACATTTTGGGAGTTCATGTTTAGTCTATCTCCTATCCTGAAAAGTCTGACTTGCAGAGATGGACCAAAATGAACTCCCAAAACTTACTGCCAGATTTTGGAAGATAAATTCTTGAAAGAGTGGTATAAGAGGATTTGATGCTGGTCCTTCAAAAGTCACTCTCAACTTATCTGTCTATAAAGCCTATAGAAAACAGTCTTCATGTATTTCACAACACTTCAGCATGTTATTCTCTTTAAATGAGGGTCATTTTTTAGGATTTTTCACCCAAGAAAAGTCTCTTAGAACCTGACACACTGAACTTCTGAAGACTCCAGGTAGGTTGCAGCTCTGGAAAATGGTGCCGCTGGAGACTAAATGGTTCCTGATGGTTTCACAGCTAATTCTTTACTTTAATTCTTAATTCTTTTGCAATTAAAGTGTCTTTTCTTCTCCACTGTTTTTTTTCTCACCGTGCTGACCAAATGAGCATTTCTCTGTCCAGTGGTCATGCCTTAACTTTGCAAATTCTAGTATTGCATTAGTATCGCATCCTTCTCTTGGGCATTTAATAATTTTTGACTTTTCAGTCTGGGTTAAATCTCTTTTTTGGCTTATTTATATGTAAAAGAAAACGTGCATAATAATTACGCACACCTGAATATAAGGAGTTTTTCACTTCCAGCCTTCATGGACAAATATATATCACGTATAAATGATTAAATACAAAATTAATAGTAGTTATTAAGATTGATGTGGTTTGGAATTGGTAAAATGTGCTTGGAAAAAAAATATGACCAGAATATTAGCGTGCCTAATAATTATGCACACAGTGTATATATGCATAAATCTAATGTCACGTTTTTATAGATGTGCACATTACAGAAATATACTTTTAAAAGTAGTTGGCGTTGTGTATATGTTTCTGACTAACCGAGGTAAAAGAAGTCCACGCTGTAAAAGGCTGTGGGCTTAATGAAAGTTTCAAGCTATTATAGACTTTTTTGATAAACAATGAACATGAAGTATTTTTATTTATTTATTTATTTAAATGAACATGACATTTTTTTTTTTTTTTTGTGTGTGTGTTTTTTTTTATTCAAGAAAAAAGATTGAACATTACAAAAATATTAACAAGTAAATCCAGATATACAAAATATTAAGCAATCTTATACAGTAAAATAGAGTTTTAAAGGGAGAGAAACAAAATGGATAAAAAATAATAATAATAAAAAATAAATAAAAGATAAAATAAAATAAAATAAAAAAATAAACAAAAAAAAAACATTTATATATAAACATAAAATAAAACAAAAACCATTGAAAAAACTAAACAATAGTTAACATTTTCTTCCTTTTTCTTTAGGACATATTCAACAGTTGCAGCGGGGGAGCTATATCAGAAAAGAATTTCTCTATGAAATCTAACAATATGACATTCTTTTTATTATTAATTTGCATTAGAGACTTTTTCAAAATCTCCATTTCTGATAAAAATAAATTACACTTTGGTATGCATTTCGCAAATTTCTGTTTATAAATATAATATTTACCTTGTAAAATGTAAAAGTTAACAACATACTCAATCATTTTACTTTTGTGTGAATAAGTACAAATCACATCTTTTAAAGAAAGCATATAGTTGACATTTCTTCGCAGAAATAGAAAGGCACTAACATCAGACCAAAATTTAAGAGACAAATCACAATCATAAAACAAATGACACAAATCTTCCTCATGTGCATTACAAAAACTACAAGTACTGTCAATGTCCATGAATTTAGAAAGAGCTAATTTACATGGGTAAATTTTGTGAAGTATTTTGAAATGCACCTCTTTAACTTTATTCAAAATACAAAATTTATAAGGATTTGACCAGGTCGTTTTCCAATTAATATCAGAAATTTTTGCATTTCAAAAGAATTTTCCTCTAGGTGAGATTTTATGTTTTGATTGCAAAATTTGTCTAATATTTTTATTATTACAAGAGGAAGAATGTATTGCAATACCATCAACTTTTAATTCTGGAAATATTCTTTCATTGCTTCCATAAGAGAGATGATTATTTATTAGTTGTATCAACCCATTTGGAATAGCTTTAACCACTTGTTTAAATTATTTAAAGGGGATGGAAAAATTGTAAACTTGCATAAAGTCTTCATAAGACGAAATGTTTCCACTCTCATAGAACATAATGAACATGACGTAACATGCGCTACAGTCAGACTGTGTTGCGTCAGCACGTTGTGAGCGATTGCCGAACGTTGCTTGGAAACCAACAAACCCGTCTGAGGAGGACGTAACGTCAGCGTTCAGTGCGGATGGGAATTATCTGCAGAAGACCAGAACTTGGTAAAAATGTGTCCACCGCTTTGCGAACTAGCTCTTCTTGCTATTTTATTAGGACTTTATATTGTTTAGTCTAGTTTGTCTAAAGTTAGGACAAACTGTTGCATGCGTTTACTCTGCTTGTCACAGACACAAGTGTTGTAACGGTATCAGGCTTGCACTAGATGAAAGCCACAGGAATAATTAATGCTAAACTACAGTTCTAAAAGTGCATTATTACATTTTGAATTGTTTGTTTACCTTGTTGCCTATAGGCTCCTACCGAGTGTCAACATTTACGAGCAGCTAATAAATCAGTTCAGTGTTTATTTCTTTATGCGTGTCATGACAAAGGAAACATCTCAGCATCTGGGTTTGAATTTCATTAATCAGGAAATGGTCTCACGTTACTTCGCATTGACTTGTCTCTCTTACAGGCCAACGGGTGGTGTAACATGTCAGCCATGCACTGGGAGGCCCGTCGCCGTCAGCAGGTGCTGGACCGCAGAGTATCTGCTAGAGTTAAACAGGTGCCCATGTTAAACGTATATATTGTGACGAGTCGACTGCCTCCCCCCCCCTTATTGTCAGCTGCACCCCGTCGGTAATCGCCGCCCTTCACCAGGCTCCCGACGGGAGTGGGCGTGTGGGAGGAGGAGGGGCGCCGAAACATCCAGGTCTGGCGGCGTGTGATGAGGCACACCTGATGTGAATGAAGCCTCATCACCGCCGCTGTTAAAATGCCGAGCGCGCCTCTCCTCAGGAGACCGGTCTCTTCCCCGTGCATGCACGCTGGTGTCCTCGTGGGTCCAGGAAGGGGTGAAGAGGGAACCAGCGCCGCAGGACGAGTTGCCGGACCCCGCGGGTCCGGATGAGGACCGCACCCGTAACGGCTGACGGGCCAGGATGCCGGGCCGTGTTATCCCCCAGAAGCGCCGCGTAGGTGGAGGAGGACGATGCCGCTAGAGAAGCCGCCGCCCCTCGCACCCCGGACCTGAGCGGGGAGCGCGTGCGGCCGCCGGACTCCGCCCCTTACCTGGACCCTTCCCTTTTGGAACACTACCCCTCCTTCACGGAACCCCGTCACTTCGAGGACACCAGATCCCCCTTTTTGTTTTGGACACTTTTTCCCCCTTTTTGGACACTTTGTTTTATTGTTTAATAAAAGCCTCTCCGAGGCCTGACGTCACGCCCACTGTGTCTGTCGCTTTGCTCCGCCCCCGTGACAAGATATATATTTCATTGTAATATATCATATTTCATAGATTAAATATGGATTTGTATTGCTTTTTTAGGAAGGCAACCGAGAAGAAAAGAAAAATGAGTCTGCGGCACCTGTAACGCCCTGTGAACCTGCAGGGTCCAGTGAGTCTCTAGGTAAAGCTGCTCAAAATAACAGCTCAAACATCTGAAGAACACACTGAAGAATTCTCCATTGTTGCATGCCATTAAAAACATAGAGTCACAATTTTAGAGGTGACTACATTTGAATGATCAAAACCAAAATGAACAAAATGATACATGGAAACCTAATCAGCGTAAAACATATTTGTGTTCTTTAGAGGCTAACAAGCAATGCGTTTGCAAGTGTCATGCCAAGATGAACAAAAGATACACAGTGAGTGACTGCAGTGGCTAAATTTATACTTGTTTAACCTGTTCTTATGTATCAGTGCTAAGCATCATCCATTTAAATATTTAACTTTATTTTGACTATACTATAAAGACTACATGTTTTATTTTGTCTAGCCCCACTATATGGCAATGCATAAATTCACAGTGATTAATTAAAGAGCTTATAAGGTGGGGAAGATTATCCAGAAAATGCAACATCTACATAAGATGTGTGTTTCATTTGCTTTAGTCTCTGCAGTATTCCCAGCAATGGTGAACATGAAGGCCAGACTACTAGACAGCACCAACTCCAATATCAAGGTGTATTTAATCAAAAAACTTTATTGTTTATTGTTGGGTTTTAATAATCCTAATTAAAACAGAACTGGGTGTCCTACCAGATCTAATTGGATTCACTCAATTCTTAAATAAAATGCAGGTCATTTAATGTGCAATTTTGTGTTGTGCAAATTTTAAAACGCATTTTTATAATGTAAACACAAACAAATCAACAAACAAGAAAAGTGGTCTGAGTTAACAACGCACATTCATTATTCCAGTTATATTTACATTGTATATTACATGTTACTATTATTATAGTCAAAATTGACCATTTAAATGAACTGTAGTAAACTGTAGCATAAAATGGCAATCTTTTTGAAAGCAGCCTATTCTGATTTTTATAACATCAGCATTCATGGGCGCACGTTGGCAATGGTTTTGTCTCAAGTCAGAGGGAAGTTATGATGCACAGTTGAATTCACTCCACAGTCAATATACTCATAGACATCTGTAGACATCTGCTCTGAATGGGACAGGTAGGAGACTTTAATAGTCAGTCTGTGGAGAACACAAAGAATTTTACATTAAATAGTAAATATGAATTGTTTTTTATAATGTTGTCTATAAACCAACCACTGAAATGTGACATAATGAAATGCATAGTTTAAAGTAGAATGTACTTATTAAATTTATCCTTAAGTATTTATGATACAAGTATTTGCAACCCAAAATAAAGAATGTATGGATTTTAATATATATGTAAATATTAAATTTTGGGGTCAATGAGAGTTTTTAAAAAATATATTACTTAATTTTATTGTTATTATTTAACAAGGAGGCAAAAACTTTTTTAATGACGTTTACAAAAGATTTCTATTTCAAATAAATGCAGTGCCATCAAAGAATGATGAAAAAAAAAAAAAAGCAGTGCCACTGTTTTCAACATTAATAATAAGAAGAACTATTTCTTGAGCAGTAAATCAGCACAGAATGATTTCTGAGGGATCATATGACACTGAAGACTGGAGTAATGATGCTGAAAATTCAGCTTTACATCACATGAATAAATTACATTTTATAATACAATAAACAGTAGTTTTAAACTGACTGCAGATGAAAAGTAGTTTATATATTTTACTGTGGGTGTGTATTGCTTATGTCATGCACTTTGTAACCTATAAAATTTTGATATAGACCAAAGTGCACAAAATTCACATGACTGACAGTCAGAAAAAAAAAAAAAAAAAAAAAACACCACACAGTGACCATTTCTGTGTCATGGCCTATAACATGAGCCGTAAAGGTTTTTACAAAAACCTCAGTGTTTTAGCTTAGGCAAGTCAGAGTTTCTTGAAACAAAAACTGATCTCTAGAGAACATTTCATGGTACATGAATACAATAACTTGCGTTTGTGCGATCTACAACGCTCTAGGCAAATTTCTAGGTCTTTGGAAGTTTGCTGAGGCCCTCTAGTGGTTTTCACTGCTCTAGACCTCACTGACAAGCACAAGCTATTGTACATCAGTCATAAATACAAGCAATTACTGCTAAATACTGTATATTTGTACAAGCTATACCAAATATACATTTACACAGTTCTTAAGTTAGCACCTTCCAAATTCCAGTGTTCACCATGTCAACCAGAGCTGACCATTGTTCAGTGGCTCGGTCAAATAGCATGCTAACACAAATCTGAAAATAAAGCTGATGAAATAAAGATAAATACTTACTGCAAATGCAAGAATAAGGTGTGAATCTGAAAGGAATGTGACTTGCAGTAATTACTGTAAAAGGAACAGACATTAGAAAAGGTTTCTTAGTATACAATTGATGTCAAAAGTTTACATACACCTTGCAGAATCTGCAAAATGTTAGTTATTTTACCAAAATAAGAGGGTTCATACAAAATGCATGTTATTTTTTTATTTAGTACTGACCTGAATAAGATATTTCACATAAAAGACATTTACATATAGTCCACAAGAGAAAATAATAGTTGAATTTATAAAAATGACCCCGTTCAAAAGTTTACATACACTTGATTCTTAATACTGTGTTGTTACCTGAATGATCCACAGCTGTTTTTTTGTTGTTGTTGTTGTTGTTGTTTAGTGATAGTTGTTCATGAGTCCCTTGTTTGTCCTGCACCGTTAAATTGCCTGCTGTTCTTCAGAAAAATCTTTCAGGTCCAACAAATTCTATTTAAAACCTTTCCAACAATGACTATGATTTTGAGATCCATCTTTTCACACTGAGGACAACTGAGGGACTCATATGCAACTATTACAGAAGGTTCAAACACTCACTGATGCTTCAGGAGGAAAAACAATGCATTAAGAGCCAGGGGGTAAAAACTTTTGAACAGAATGAAGATGTGTAATTCTTCTTTTTATTTTGCCTAAATAACATTTTTTTTTTCATTTAGTACTGCCCTTCAGAAACTACAGAAGATACTTGCATGTTTCCCAGAAGATAAAATAACTAAAATTTACCCTGATCTTCAAATTCAAAAAGTTTTCACCCCCAGCTCGTTTCGCATTTTGTGTATGTAAACTTTTGACTTCAACTGTATTTTGAGTACTTGAGAGTTCACATGATAAGATTATAGTGGAATACAGTACACAATGATTAAAAGGCCTTAATGATGAGACATACATTTTGATTGAAGTATTACTTACTTAAGACCAGAGTCCTCAATAACAATTTCAGCTGCAACTTTAATCTGAAAGATGGAAGAGAAATGAATGGCATCTTTATTTTAGATCTGTTTTGATTGGTGCCTGGTGTAACGCATCTGAGAAAACAGAAAAATGCTTTATATTATATACATTGCTTAAAGTTACCGTTTTCTGTGATCGAGGAGGTAGTATGGTGACATTGAGGAACTTGTTGTTGCCCACCACCGTCTCGAAAACGAATGATTGCACACTAAGGTTTGCAGCTTTGATACTGACAAAGTTTTGGTTGGTAAGGTTCATTTCGTGCTGAAGAATAGATAATATGGTGAGAGAATTACAAGTTTTATTAAAACAAATGCAATATAACAGGCAAACAGTGTTACATTAATACGCACTTACCATGATCACCATTTTTACTTTATCTGGAGTGAAATAGACCATAGATGACTTTAGTTCCACAGGTGACATATCCATACTCCGTGGGAAGAGGAAAAACAGGATCAGGGAGCAGATCAAAAGGCAAAGCCCCACTGATATAAACACATACAGTTTCCTGTGGGACAAGAAACCATGTTTCTGCAACCAGTATATGTATAAGCACATTTAATTCATCCCTGAAACTGAAAATTACAGAAGTATAGTTTGCTTGTCATAGTGATACTGACGTGTGGTGAGGTTTCAGCCTTTGGTCACTGCAAGGAATGACTGCTACGAGTTGGTTCTCTTGACCTGAGGATGTTAAGATAACATGACAGAAAAAGGGCGAATGCGTTTAAAAGCTGAAACTACAAATGAAATCTTATTTGTAACCAGTAATAAGCAAATTAGTAAATACAGAACTGTACACTACCAGTAAGATTTTACTGCTCACAAAGCCTGCATTTACTTAATCCAAAGTACAGCAAAAACAGTACAATTTTGAAATATTTTTACTATTTAAAATAACATTTCTATTCTAATATATTTTAAAATTTAATTTATTTCTGTGATTTCAAAGCTGAATTTTTAGCATCATTACTCCAGTCTTCAGAGTCACATGATCCTTCAGAAATCATTCTAATATTCTATAAACAGTTATTTTAAACAGTAAAAATATTTCAGAATGTTACTGTTTTTGCTGTACTTTTGATCAAATAAATGCAGGCTTGGTTAGTACAAGAGCTAACCAAAAAAACAAAACTGTTCAAAAACTTTTGACTGGCAGTGTATGTGAAAACAGTCACTCAAACTTGCCTCTCGGGATGCGTCCTGTGCCTTGGCAGGTAGGACATGGATCCGTCTGTCCTTCTCCATTGATACTGCCGTAGTCCAGCCATTTGGAAAGCCTCCGTTTCTCTCCATGTTTATTCTGGGTCATAATGCTGTATTTCCAGAAGTTGCAGGGTCAAAACTAAAGACCTCTATGATAAACAATAAGAGAGCTTCACTAAAGTTTGTGTGGCAGGTATGCAATTGCAAAGAAAATCTTTTACTTTAGGTTAGGGTGAAAGCAATTGTATTGTTCTAGTTATACATTAGTGTAGTGAACCAAACAGTCTCCAAACATCCATTGTAGGTCTCACTGTAAAACACAGTAAAACAGTAAAACGGCCCCAAATGAACAATAAAGCTCCACAACAATAAATCTCAGATCATTATGAATCAAAGACCTTAAATGGCACACTTTACATGTCATTCATATAGAATTTTCATATTTTTTTATATATTTTAATATTTACACTACCAGTCAAAAGTTTTTGAACAGTAAGATTTTTAATGTTTTTTAATTCTCTTCTGCTCACCAAGTCTGCATTTATTTGATCCAAATTACAGCAAAAGCAGTAATATTGTGAAATATTTTTACTGTTTAAAATAACTGTTTACTATTTACATACATTTTAAAATGTAATTTATTGCTGTGATTTCAAAGCTTAATTTTTTAGCTTCATTACTCCAGTCTTCAGTGTCACATGATCCTTCAGAAATTCTAATATGCTGATTTGCCTTTCAAGAAACATTTCTGCCATTATTATCATCAATATTTAAAACAGTTGAGTACATTTTTTTTTATTTCAGAATTCTTTGATGAATAGAATAATCCAAAGATAAGGATTTATCTGAAATAAAAACTTTTAGTTTTTTTGAGCAGCAAATCAGAATATTTTTGATTTCTGAAGAATCATGTAACTGGAGTCATGATGCTAAAATTCAGCTTTAAAATCACAGGAATAAATCACATTTTAAAATATATTCAAGTAGGTCGGTGCCGATAGCCTTGTGGGCTACATACAGTACCGTTGCGCTACGGGCGTCCTGAGTTCGAATCCCGGTGTTATGCCGAATTCTGACCCTGGCCAGATTACTACCACCCTAGTATTGGTAGGTTTAGGGTTATATACTTGGGTTCTGGTTTTTCCAATAAAAATATAATATTTCAACATAAAACTATGAATGAAAAAACGAATGAAATGAAAATATTCGATTGCTGTATTAAATTTAGACTTGCTCAGGGTAAATCATATTTTATATTTACGCGTTTTTACAGCGTTGCACATTAATGCAGTGGCCAATCAGAGGTGTTTAGATCAGTCATTGCTGAAACCTGGAGTTTTGTTCAGATTGAACTCGCAAATTCCCTCATCATAAGCAACAAAGTGCAGATGTACGAACTATGTAAGTAAGAGATTCATTTATCATACAGTGTATGGACAGCATTACTGATTATGACAGGAGTTATGAGTGCTTAAACACTGGCTAGAATCCATCCTAGAAATCCACATTTAAATTACCATTTCATTTTTTAAAAGAATTGTAAATATCAGCATTCAACGTTTTAGGATTCAATTATTAAAACATTTTTCATGCATTTGTAACTGCAGGTTAAATGCATTCATGTCCTGCATTAAACAGTGGGTAAATACATCTAAATGCAAATTCAGATGCAGCGTTTGTGTTTCCTCTATATTTAAAAAAGATGAATTTTGTTGATAATGATTATATTTGTGTGATAACAGCCTAAAATGTCTTATTATTAAGTCACTTTATTGATTAAATATAAGAATTTGAAGCAAAAAAAATAATGCACACTTTCAGAAGTTTAAAAAAATGCCCACAAAATTTTTTTCTGTTTAGGGGGACCCCCAAGAGCTTTGACACAATTTGAACTCTGCTTTGGATCAAATAAATGCAGGCTTGGTGAGCAGAAGAGACTTCTTTAAAAAGCATTTAAAATCTTACGATTTAAAAACTTTTGACTGGTAGTGTATGCACGTCAACTCTAAATTTACATACAGCTATATTTAAATTAAAGTGAAGTGAAACAGTGCAGAGCAATAGTTAATAACCATACGTTACAACAATAATAACGACTATGATAGTTAAAGATTAAACGTTAAATTATTAGCTAATAATAAATAATCATTAAAGAATTTGCTAAGTTATTTCCTCAAGCTGTAAACCTGCAAAACAATTCATGAAATAAGCTGCGCGTCTAGGTAGGGAATTTTTATACGTTTTAATATGTAAAACTAAAACCATTTTAAGAGAAATAACAAGTACACAAACAAACTCACAATGTCAGATCGGTTTGGCTGTTTTAAGTCACAAAGGACTTGGCGAATTCATGTCACAACAACATGACACATATTCTCGTGTCATCATAACATTACTAAGTGCGTTTGATAAATTTTCACAAAGCACTTTTCCACCTACCGTGAATTCATCGGAGCATTCTTGTTTGAGATCTCAATTTGCTTTCTCCCGGAGACTAATGTCACTTGTTTCGTCAATTACTGAAGATAAAACAGCAACTTTCTTCAAGACTAGTGTGTGAACTCAAATACGAATCTACTTCCTTCTTTGATCCCCTTCAGCTGTTTGGTATCGCCATCTGCTGCTCATAATCGATACTGCGTGCGGTTGAAAACAACTCGTTAGTTTTTATCTACAGACTACAATTTGAGCTATTATACTGAAATTAGTGTCAAGCCTTTGTAGAGGTTTTTTTAAATGTGTTTTGTCAGGAAATGTAGTTTTTATTCATTCAGTCTCTTGACAAAAAATCCTGAGGGTTCCTCTCAGATCTTCTGTGATTATTATTCAAGTGCAACATAATATTCTGTTACACGATGCAGTAAGGCTCTGGGAATCAAATACATTTTTAGTCTGTCATTTTACAATTAAGAGATGTATCATTTAAAAACCAGAAACAAAAACTAAATCTCAGGGGTTGAGGAATCTGTGCTCAGTTCCTGTCTCACATGAGGAAGCTGGCGAAAGTAGTAACTATTTTAACCTTTGGAACATTCTGTTGTTTCAGCAAGCCAGACGCATGAACATTAACCAAGCAGTTTTGCTGATTGGGGGATTTGAACAATAGCACGAAGATTCATGCTTTTGCAATGCAAATAACTCAAACACACAAAAATGATAATGGAATGTTTTTTTTATTCACTGTGTTGGACACAAAAAGCCATGTTGAGAAGCCTTCAGTTCATAGTAGTACATTGCACATGATAATGACAAAAATGGTACCTAGCAAAAACTTTGACCAATCAATCACTGGTTGTGTTAAGCATGACTAAAACACTCATTGCACATTCCTATAAGTTTGGCAGCCCAACACCTTTAGTGTGACATGAATTAGTGTGATATACAAATATAGAGGTCACTGTGACAAATAACAAAATCAATACAGGCTTTTCTTTTTATATCTTTCCTCTGAGAGGCAAAAGTGCTCAAACAAACCGAAACCCTCCGGGCATTGTCTTAAATTTATCCTTTTATCTAATCAAGCAGTACAAAAGATACCTGAAGCCTAGCTAACAGCAGTCTATATGTGTTAGTAGGGCACACACTGAATAAAGATAGCATTAAGACAGCTTATTAAACCTTATTTTGTTTCCCCATTCATAATGTCCTATATAAACATGAAACTAAAATTTTACAATCAAGTAATTGCATCATTGCAGCTAGGGTCTGTTATAAGAAAACAGTTCTCTTTTTTCCAAAGTCCAAACTATTTCTCTAACAAAAGCGCATTAGAGATCATTTCATCATTTCACCATCATCCCACTCCAGACAGAATGCTGCGACACGATGAAATCATTTACAATTCTTACACTTTATTGAGGTTGCTCGGTGCTTCCTAGTGTCTCGAGATGTGCCATTCGCTGTCGGTCAACTGCACCAGCTCGTTGACCACATCAAGCAAATTGTAGTGATGCTTCCTCAGCAACCTTTGATTGAGCGGCTGGTTACTGAAACCCATTTCCTGTAATACAGCCATCATGGAGGCATCCTCGCAGGCTGGGTCAACAGCAGGCCGCTGAAAGACAAGCAAACTAAAGTTAGTATGTTGAACATCACTCACATGCCAAAACTAGGGTTTAGAGATAATAAGGAATGCAGAAAATCCAGACTGAAGTACACAATGCATGATGCAACTAGAATTATTATATTTCCCTGTTTTCATGTCCGCGGGTTGAAGCGACCCCAATAACCTGATATATATATATATATATATATTTTTTTTTTTTTTTTTACCAGGGGAACCCAGTCAAAAAGTGTTTATTTTACCCCCAGGAATGCAACACTGGGGACGTGTAGCAACTGGGCATTTTTTTGTGTAAAAACCTGGCAACGCTGTATAAGACCAACTTTTTCCATACAGTTGTTTTCTATTGTTTAAAGGTTTAGGGGCCGTAAGATTTTTAAAAAAAATAGTTTTATTTAGCAAGGATGCATTAAATTGATCTTAAGTGAAAGTGAAGACATATAATGTTACAAAATATTACTATTTCTATCCTGACAGCTCCCTGAAGATTTTAGAATGGTAATGGATTGTTAATGTATTTGGTCTTGGTGGAATAGATCTGCTACGTATGCTGCTGTTGTTGGTTACTGCTGTTGTTATAGGTTATTGCTGCTGCTGCAAAGCAAGTATAGAAACTTGCTACTGCCAATACATATGCATATACGGTGCCGTGTTTAAGACATACAGATGCTGCACAAGTAGCATATACTGTATAATAACCCGTAGCAGATCTATACAGGTAAAGCTGGGGAGGTCTAGTGAATGCTAACCAGGCATTTACAGTTGAGGTCAAAACTTTACATACACCTTGCAAATTCTGCAAAAAGTTTTATCATTGTTTTACCAAAATAGGAGGGATCATACAAAATGCATGTTATTTTATATTTAGTACTGACCTGGAAAATATATATTTAACATAAAAAACGTTTACATATAATCCACAAGAGAAAATAATAGCTGAATTTATAAAAATGACCCCATTCAAAAGTTTACATACACTTGATTCTTAATACTGTGTTGTTACCTGAATGATCCACAGCTGTGTGTTTTTTATCTTGTATTTATTTTTTTGTGATAGTTGTTCATGAATCCTTTATTTTTCCTGTGAACAGTTAAACTGCCCACTGTTGTTCCGAAAAATCATTCAGGTTTCACAAATTCTTTGGTTTTTCAGCATTTTTGTGTATTTGAACCCTTTTCTTTTCCCTTCTCAATGACTATATGATTTTGAGATCCATCTTTTCACACTGAGGACAACTGAGGGACTCATATGCAACTATTACAGAAGGTTCAAACGCTCACTGATGCTTCAGATGGAAACACAGTGCAATAAGAGCCAGGGTTGTAACTTTTGAACAGTTTGAAGATGCGTACCTTTTTCTTTTTTAAGCCTAAATATCTTTTTTTTTCATTTATTATTTCCCTTTAGAAACTACTGAAGACAACATGTTTTGCAGAAGACATTATTGACCCTGATCTTCAAATTCAAAAAAGTTTTCACCCCCTGGCTCTTAATGCATTGTGTTTCCTTCTGAAGCATCAGTGAGCATTTGAACCTTTTGTTTGATCTTATTCAGGTCAGAACTAAATAAAAAAAATAACATGCATTTTGTATGATCGCTCTTATTTTGGTAAAATAATTTACATTTTGCAGATTCTGCAAGGTGTATCTAAAATTTTTACCATAACTGTATAATAACCTGTGGCAGATCTATACAGGTGGAGCTAAAGGGTAGGGCACAATCTGATTGGTTAATGTTGCACGTATGCAACACGAACCAATCAGCTTGTGCCAAGCAGTTTAACACTGTGAATATCATCAGTTTGCCTAAACGACCCATCAGCCTGCGGCATCTAAAGTTTAATGACAGAACTTGGCATTTCAAATAAATGCTGTTCTTTTGAACTTTTTTATACATCAAAGAATCCTGAAAATAAAAAAATAATGGTTTCCACAAAAATATTAAGCATCAAGACATTAACACTGATAATGATAAGAAATGTTTCTTAAGCACCAAATCAGCATATTAGAATAATTTCTGAAGGATCATGTGACACTTAAGACTGAAGTAATTGCTGCTGAATATTCACAGGAATTTCCAGTAATAATATTTCACATCTTCAATGTATTTTTGATTAAATAAAGCTTTGGTGAGCATAAAAGACTTTGTTTAGGGACACCTTACGAACCCAATCTTTTGAACGGAAGTGTAATAAAGTCACGATATGGTGGCTGTTTATGTTCTGGTCTAGTGTGTCGTGCACTGATGAGGAAAAATATCTCACCTGTGCGGGTGTGCTCTGGCCTGTAAAGAGTGCTTTATAAGCAGAGGCAGCCACAGAGAGAGCTCCCTTCACCAGCCCCTCTGTCAGACCACCGTGACGTGCCCTGCAGGAGAATAAAAACAGGAACAAAAGGTCATGTCATAACAATAGCGTGCCAGCGAAACAGAAGAACTAGAGAGAATAACATTCATGAAGCCATCATGAAGCAAAACAAGAAGAGAAACACATGAATAACACAACCTAACGTGCTAAATGGCATGCATATTTAATTATGTTAACCATACTATGCTAACAAAGAAAACAACTGTGGTCAACCACAGGAAAAACTGTCTGCAGAGCTACTTCCTCTTTTGCTGCATTCAGGTCTCTCACTTTTCTGAAATGTATGTATCATGAAATATAATGTGATGCCTGTAACCTTAATAGCTCAAAAAGATGACCTCATTGTGTTATTATACCTGAGATCCTGGGAGCCGCAGGTCTCAAAGGCACTAACAGGGGCCTCTAAATGAGCTGATCTGCAACCTAAAACAAAGAACAGACATGCAATTTAAAAATAAAAAAGCTCAAAGCTACACAACTAGTTTAATTAATCAACATTTAGTTAAAATGTAAAACAGTCTTACTGATAGTTTAAATAAAACAAGGTGTAGAACTGAAGAAATAAATGCCTGCCTATAAAGGCTTGACACCACTTCCAAAACAATCATGGTACACACTTTTAGTTATTGTAAATATAAATAAACATTTTCAGACAAAATTGTAACACTGTATGATGTTAACTGTTGCAGTTGAGAAACTTCTAACAGTTTGATTTACATTTTTTTTTTTTTTTTTACACATCTGACACTGAATTTAGCAGATGTGGAAACTCACCACTTGAGTCATCGTCAGGTTGACATGAGGTGTCGTTTTCAGAGGCCCCTGGTCCTGACTCAAGATCATGAGATCTCACTAATCTGCAAATGAATCATGAAGTGATCAAAATGAATGAAAGTCCATGCAAAATAATATATTGCATTCACTCTGCATTATTCTCCAAATGTGTTTTAACCTGTGGGTTCGAAGAGATGGGGGTGGCGAAAGAGTTATGGGTGGAGGTGCCATCTCTGGAATTAGAGGAGGAGTGTCCAGTATCTGAGAGGTACAGAGCATCCGGTTCAGGCTGTTCTGAAGAGCTGGAACAGGGACGAGTTCCTCGTTTTCTCCTTCGGCCGTGTTCGGGATTTGCGGTCCCTCTGGCTCGTTGGCAAGAGGGACTGCAGGCTGGGACATTGCTGAGCTATACATCGATTCTCCCAGGGGCCTGGAAGTATCGAAGCAGTCAGGCAGGATGACAATGTAGTCCTCTGATGAGGCAGAGGACACCTGGCTGCTCACCTCATCCCACTCTCCTGCTTCTTCCTCTTTTTCTTGATCATTTTCATGTACATTTTGTTCCACTTCCTCTTCATTCTCGTCCTGTGCAGCTGGGTCCGTATAGAGGTTTTCATTTGAGCCAATCAATGCTTCTGAAAAGACTGCGAAAATTTTTTCAGCACAAGCAGAAAAGGCATGTTTATTTTTAGCACTGCTTTCACAGCAACTGTAGCATTACTGACATAAGCTAAACGAACAACGAAGACAAAACATGCACACCTGGTATGACAGGTTCCTCTGTTATAACTGTCTTTGACACAGGGACTGGAGCCTCAGGCCTGTTTATGTTTGCCAAAGGTCTGTCGTTCTTCATTAGTAAAGATCTCTCCTGAAAGCGAGCTGTGTCGTGAACTGCAAAATGATTAGAAGCAAACTCAACAAAAAGATTGGCATCAGAAACATCTGCTGAGGAAATGAACAAAGCACCTAATTCATGTGAGCACTAATACAGCAGACGGAAGCTCACCGTCATGCCTCCTCAGGTTGGGCCGAGCCCTGCGTTGAGGCTTGCGCTCTGGTTCCTCCTCGAGAGTAAGAGAGCGAATTACTGTCTCGCACACGAACTGGGTCCCACTGATGTCTTCATCTCCTTCCTCATTGCCAGGAACGTCCAGAAGTTCATTCTGTCTCTGAGGCTGCAGCACTAACAGAGAACAAGCCACATCAGTATCAATAATCAATTTGTGATTCAATCACAAAGGCTTTAAATCACAAACAGATCATTTTAAATCTGGTTGTAAAACGGGGTCTGGTTGTGGCGTCTTGTGGGAGTGAATAAGAATTTAGCAGTTTGCTAAATATGGTATCTGCCATTTTTTGGCTAAAGACTCTTTTGTCCTGATAGATGTACTGTGTTTTGTTTATGCTCTGGAAGCTGCTTTAGAGAGGGCTGTCTTGCAGTGTTGCCATGTCCTCATATTTACAAGCTCTTTAGGTATGTTGTTTGGTCTTTAATAAAGCTAAGCACTTTATAGAGTTCATAAAGTAGTCTGTTGCAGATATGAGATATATGATATTTTTGGTGAACATAAAGCATTTGGGTGTTTTAGTGTTTTTTGTGCTTGTTCTCGTTTGTTGTTGTTTTTTTTTTTTATTAAGATCTGGCAACACTGACACTTTACAGCAGGGCTCATGAGCGCAGCTAGTCCTGTGCCAAAATGTGCTAAGGTTAAGACTTCTTTCACTGTTATTTTCTTGCATCTCACATACAGATGAAGACACATTTCTGATGCACATTTAAATGCATCAACAACTAGTTCAGTTCAGTTCCTCACACACTGCGTAGAATTTCTGTAAATGAGGTTGTCACTACCTGTAGACAACGTACACACTGCAGCTAAATTCAGTTGTCAGTTTACCTTCTGACAACCGCATTCGACAACCGCATTAACTCCCCAAAAAATACAGGTAGTGACAACTGCATTTACAGAAATTCTACAGTGTGTACAAAACCAAACTGAACACCTAGTCGTTAATGACGTATTTAAACGCACATCAGAAATGTGTCTGTATGTGATATGCAAGAAAATAAAAGTGAAAGAAGACTTAACCTTAGCACATTTTGACATGGGGCTAGTTGCACTCATGAGCCTTGTGGTAAAGTGTCAGTGTTGCCAGATCTTTATAGAAAAAAAAAACCAACAAGGACAAGCACAACAAGCACTGAAACACCAAAATGATTTAAGGAAAAAAAAAAAACTATTTCAGTAACTCCATAAAGCGCTTAGCTTTATGAGCTAAGACCAAACAACATGCCTAAAAGCACTTGTAAATATAAGGACATGGCAACAATGCAAGACAGCGCTCTCTAAAGCAGCCTTCTGAGTGTAAACAAAACACAGCACGTCTATGAGTGGTAGTTTAGTTAAAAATCGACGGACAAAAAGAGTCTTTAGCCAAAAAATGGCAGATACCAAACGACTAAATCTTTATTCACTTCCACAAGACACCGAAATGGTTGCTATTGTTACAAATGCAGGAGTGACTGCTGTTCCGTACACACATGGAACAAAAAAATTACGGGACTCGCTCCCGCATTTAAATGCGGTTGTCACTCCTGAAACTTGCCGTGTGTACGTGGCAATATTTTGCGAGAGTTAATGCGGTTGTCTTGTATTTTAGTGAATAATGTGTGTACAGAACACGATTAAGGAGTAAAAGATGAACTGACAACTGAATTTAGCTGTGTACATGGCCTATGACGTTTTAGTAGAAAATTGAGTGAGAAATAAAGTGTAGTATCATCAACGGGTTTGGAATAAAATGAGGGTGCGTAATAAATAACAGAATTTTCATTTTTGAGTGAACTATCCTTTCTACAATCTTACCGACCCCAAACGTCAAATACTGATTTCCGAGTTTATGAATAATCAGTAATTCAAATTCCACATAAAACGCTCTAACCTTGACTTTTTTTCCTGCCTGAATGTCCAGCCTCGACTTTGCTTAGGCCTGTTGTGTGCTTTCCAAACAAGGGTCCGTGATGAAGAGGTGGAGTTAAACAGGTGGTCATATCTGAGGAGATTATACAATGACTCTAAAGATGAGGCCAGACTAATTATGCACAGTTTGTTAAGGAACAGACCCTGAGGAAATATTAAGTAATTGTGACCAGAAAGAGGCCTTACCAGCTGGAGTGTTGGCTGGGACTTTCTCCAGTTCTTGCACAATGTTTATATCCAGCAACTCGAAGGACAACAGATCCTGGAAAATAACAAGACTTTGGACATTAGTAGTTAAGCACACATGACTGAACAAACATAAGATGGCATCTTTGTGTCCGACAACAGCATACCTGTGCTGTCAATAAGTCCACAGAGGGGATGTAGTATTCTCTCCGGGAGCTAGTAGACACTTCACAATCTCTGGTGCCTGACCAGAACATGCCATCTTTCCTCATTAGACAGAGATCGGTTCTCTATATGAGAAAATAGTAAAGTATTTGATTTCAGAAACTATACTCTTGTAACATGACAGCAATATTTGAAAACATGAAAGGGTTAGTTCAACCAAAAATGAAAATTCTGTCATTAATCTCACCCCCATGTCTTTCCAAACATGTAAGACCTTCATTCTTATCTTTGTAACACAAGTTAAGGTATTTTTGATGAAATCCGAGAACTTTCTAACCCTGCATAGACAGTGATGCAACTGACAAGTTCAAGGTCCAGAAAGGTAGTAAGGACATCGTTAAAATAGTCCATTTGACATTAGTGGCTCTGTAACTTTATGTAGCTACGAGAATTTTTTTTTTTGTAATACTTTATGTTGTTTGTTTTCTTTGCACACAAAAAGTATTCTTGTAGCTTCATAACATTAAGGTTCAACCACTGATATCATATGGACTATTTTAATAATGTGCTTACTACCTTTCTGGGCCTCGAATGTGGTAGTTGCGTTGCTCTCTATGCAGGGTCAGAAAGCTCTCGGATTTCAACAAAAATTTTGTAATTTGTGTTTCAAAGATGAACAAAGGTCTTATTGGTTTGGAAAAACATGATGGGGAATAATTTACATTTTTGGGTGAAATATCCCTTTAAGGTACTGTGGTTTAAAGTTGACTTACCAGTGATTTGCTGCAGTGGGTGGACTTCTGCTCTGCATTTGGCACCACTACAATGCTACACCACACTCTGGGCCCAAACTGCACCCCGCAGTGTGCCAGGCGCCAGTGAGACGTGTAGGTGCCCTCCAGCAGGGGCGCCACAAATGCCACGCTCACCACACCGACCTGACCTGGCTGCAGAAAGGGCACTGCGACTTCTTTTTGCTCCCGTGATCCCAGGGTCAGGTTGCCCCACATAAACTTCAACTACAAAAGACACAACACACATGCAAACGCAGCACACAACATGTGTGGAGACACATTCTTTTCAACCTATAGTGAGTTTCAAAAAGTACCTTGGTATCCGAAGTCCAGCTGATGTTGCCAGTGTTCCTCATCTTCCAGTACTTGATGAACTTGGTGCCTGGCTCCAGACAAGTGCCATCTGGTAGATTCTCATCCAGAAACAAGGCAGTCATTGTGGGCACCAAGGTGGAGCAGGAGACCTTGGGACCCCTGGTTTGAGTGCACAGAGGATCGTCAGAACAGCTTTGTTTCAGCGTCTGTCTTTTCCTTGAAGCTCATATCAAAAAAAGTACAAAAAGGACGTAATACATAAAGGCAGCGGGTGCATTTTTGAGGTAGTTCCATCCACTTGCCAGCGATAACTCAACTATAACAGACAATGTGATAATCTTGATAATGATTGTTCTGGGCTGGGTAGGGAGGTCAACCCAGCCCTGACCCCTCTCAGTGTGGCCCTTACTCTGGACTGGATGTTTGAGGGTCTGGGCACAGGGACGGAGCTGGGGCTGGTCCTGGGCCTAGAGATGTGGCAGGAGCTGGGGCAAGGCCCGAGGTGCTGGTCCCATTGGAGGCTCCACTCCACAGCAGACCTCTCTTCTCCAACCTCAGCTTCTTCTTGATCTCCTTCACCTCGGCCTTCAGCTGCCTCCGCTCGGCTTTCAGCCGCTGTCTCTCTGCTTTTCGCACGGTCCTGTCACCCCGCCTCAGAAACCTGAGAACAAGCCAAAATGAATCAAATTCATTTAGCAAGTGTAATTATATCTTTTAACACCATTCAGGCTAAGAAGAAGATACTAGGGCTAGAAATCATTTCTCGATTCTGAGGTTTTAGGAATTGATGGAATCGATTGCATCAAAGGGATAGTTCACCCAAAAAAAAATGTAAATTCTGTCATTAATTACTCACCCTCATGTCAGTCCAAACCCCTAAGACCTAGACAGCAATAATAGAATATAATAAAAAACAATAGACAGCAATGCAACTGACACGTTAAAGGTAGTAAAGATACTGTTAAAATAGTCCACGTGACATTAGTGGTTCAACCTCAATTTTATGAAGCTATTAGAATACTTTTTGTATGCAAAAAAAAAAAAAGCTTTGTTGAATGCATGCATGGTACTGGTGTGAATGCGTGTCGAAGACTGACACGGAAGAGAAGAAATTGCTGAACAAGGTTGTTATTTTTGTTTTCTATGCACAAAAAAAAAAACATTCTCGTAGCTCAACATTATGACTGAACCATGATGTCACATGGATTATCTGAACGATGTTCTTACAATCTTTCTGGGCCTTGAATGTGTTAGTTGCGTTGCTGTCTACGCAGGGTCAGAAAGCTCTTGGATTTAATTAAAAATATCCTAATTTGTGTTCTGAAGATGAACAAAGGTCTTACAAGTTTGGAATGACATGAGGGTGAGTCATTAATAGCAGAATTTTCATTTTTGCATGAACTGTTCCTTTTAATAATCTGTTTCAGTTCAGATAAGGTAAAAATGCTCCTCCCAACAGTGAGGAATAAATTCTAGAATCGATTCTGGAACCAAGAGATGGTGAATAACATGATGAAAACAATAAGTGTTTATTTTGGCTTGCCTGGGTTCCGGAGTAACTCCACGTTCAGGAACGGACAAAGGAGTCCTTGTTCTCTTTAGGTTGTGGCTGGGATCATGTTTATGACTACATGGCTCACATAAGATGCAAGATGGACAAACACTGGACATAGAGGAAGAAAAATGTGTCATATTGAGCTTGACATCCTGTAATTCCATTTTTTTTAAATAGTGTGTGCTTATTAAATATTTGTAAAGAGCCATTTGAAAGACAAGTTTTTGGACATTCTCACCTGCACTGATATCCTCCTCCAGTGGCTGGTCCTTTGCAACTACTGCAATTTGGAGTTGAGCTAGAGGCCCTTAGTGTGGTGGAGCTCGTAGCTTTCTGAGTGCCAGAGGTGCTTGGCTCCTCTGCGGGAGGATCCAAGGCTCTGTGTGTGCAACACTGGCCAGAAAACTCACTACACATCCTGTCCACCACTTCCCTTACCACTTGATCTTTGAACTGGAAAAAAATTGAGAACAATTTTGCAACAATCTGGACCAGATTGCAAGTTTCTCATATTTCCTCAGGTACAAAAGTCAAAGCAAACATCTATAAAGTTATAGATTTGACTTTCTTTAGGATACAGTACCCTGTCCATGTAGGATTTGAACCATGTTGGTACTGCTTCCTCTTCAGTTTTCATCCCTTTGTTTTCTTTGGCCACAGCCTGTTTAAGAAAACAACAGAAACAGGTTTTCTTAGTCTGAAATGATCTCAGCATGTAAGTCCAGTCCATTATTATTCACAACGTCTTATTCATCAAAATATGCATGAACTAATAAACAGCTCCCACTATAATAATGCCATATAATACCTTTAATTACTAAAGACTGCAAACGGCTTACCGAGTCCCGCTCGGGGGTCACTTGGGTCTCCTTGTCTGCCATCTTGACCCTTGCTCGATACGGCGGAGCTGGTCTAGGATCTATCTTTAGTTCTTTAAGATCTGCCTTCACTGCACCACCCTCTGCCTGTCCCTTCATCTTATAGACATTCATATGTAGCTGGTTGGCCTGCTTAAATGAACTCTAAATGAAAAATATATATCATGACAACATTGTGTTAAATCCCTGGGATTTTTTAAATTATGATAATTGTAATGATGACATTATTTTGTGCAGCATGGCTCAGATTTGGTTTGTGCATCACATAAAAGACTGAAAAAAGATTGGTGTTCTTACCTTTAGAGCTTCTGCATATTCATCTGTGATTATAATAATAACATAAATAATAAATAACATAAAAAATAACATTTTATATTCACTATGATAACAATATTTGAACATGTCAGATAACATATTTGGTGATGGAATGTATTACATACCTTGACTGTTTATGCACACCTGTAAAAATAATAAGACAATGTCAACAGAAGTACTTTTGAAAATATATTCATAACCATTAATAATAAACCAACTGTTGTCAAACATGTACTTAAAAAAAATAAACTATCAGTCAAAAGATTTTTAAGTTTTTTTTAAAGAAATCTCTTGCTCACCAAGCCTGCATTTTATTTGATCCAAAATACAGCAGAAGCAGTAATATTGTGAAAATTTTTACTATTTAAAATAACTGCTTTTTATTTTAATATATTTTAAAATGTCATTTTTTCCTGTGATCAAAGCAATTTTTAATAAATTATAGAAATTAATACTTTTATTTAGCAAGGATGCTTTAAATTTAAGTTATGATAAAGGCATTTATAATGCTACAAAATATTTATATTTCAGATAAAAGCTGTTCTTCTGAGCTTTCTATTAATCAAAGAAACCTAGGAAAAAAATAATACATAATAATAATAATAATAATAAATGTTTTTGTTTAGCAAATCAGAATATTACAATAATTTCTGAAGGATTATGTGACTGGAGTATAGATGCTAAAAATTCACAAGAGTAAATTATATTTTAAGATATATTCAAATAAAAAGCAGATATTTTAAATAGTAAACAGATTTCAAATTTTTGCTGTTTTTACTGTACTTTGAAACAAATAAATGCAGGCCTGGTGAGCTTATTCAAAAAAATATTTTTGACTGATAGTGCACTTTTAAAAATAGATTTATAACAATACACAGTCGACCAACTGTTATCAAACTCATACTTTAAAGAAATATTATCCATTGATTTAAAATTGAAATCACAGATCTATTTAAAATGATCTAAATTCGTTATTAAACTGTTATTTACCTCCTCGTTGTCCTCGTCAAAATATTTCACTTGAAAATGACTCAAGCCGAATGTAGTTTTAATCTAGAAGTTATAAAAAGGTAACAATGTAAACAAACACCATCAGGAACTGGAGACTTTGTTAAAGACATCGAAGAATTACAGGAAGATTACAGTGAAAATCGATATTCTCCAACGTTACTGTTTATTTACAAGCAGTCATCTGATTTATGGCCGAACACAAAGGTCAAGAGCAAATGACAGATATTGTTACAATTTATATCACAAGGGTTTGTATAAAAGACCCAACTATGATATATGTTAAGACAGTTCTGCTATAATAGGATTAAATGTTTAGACTGAAGGTTAAACGTCTTATACCCTCCGGTTAAGGTTTGTTTATGTAGGCCTCGGCTACGGCCTTCCAGGACCAAGAAATGTAAACGTCCCCACATATACGCCACCCAGCAAGGCTTAATGACTCCTTACCCAGGCCTCCACAGTCTCCCACTGTGCTTTGTTCGTGTCCAACACTGGAAATTTCTTCACGTTGCCCCTAAAGTTCACTTTGACAGTGACGGGGAGGTTCATGGCTGTTAGCCAGAGTCAACTAAAGCGTTTGATGCGGGGATGCGACGCTCTAAATACCCGTGGTGGTGTCAACACTGTCAGACTTGTCTTTTGCGTTCTTGTTTACATCGCTAGATTCGTACACGCCCCCAACACACGTCAGAGGAAGTGTCTCAGATTTACTTAAATATTTGTCATTATTACAAAATATTTCAATTAAATCAGCTCGTGAAAGTATTTAACTGGTTCGTGTAAGTACTTATCTTGTGATTCCATCCAACAATATTTAATTAAAAAAAATATGACGCACGCATGCACATACGTCTTTCGAAGTCGTCCAGAACATAGATGTATAAATACGTAGATTCCGTTACAGCGATAAGTCGGTGTGTGTACGCAATATTATATTGATTTGATTTGGTCATGAATGTTCGGTGATTCTGCATATCCCATATGCTATCAAATTTAAAACGAATAAAGAGTAAATATTTCCACGCTGAGAAACAGATGGCAAGCTGTATTTACATCTATGGTCGCGAAGCGTTTACGTCATCTAGAAGCGCGCCAGTGCCTTGTGGCTGACAGCAGTTAGTGAGCCACACGGTTAGTTAATGCTTTTAGGACAATCGCTTACTTTTCTCATTTATTGAATTAATACGATGTCTTCGCTTCTTAAGGTGGACAATGAAATCAAAACAAAGGTAAGTGTCTCGTCGCTCCCCTTTTTTAAATCCAGAGCACTCAGATTGAACTGTTTGTAATGTTAGCTTGCGGCTAGCCGGCTTGCGTGTGGGTCGCCTCGTGAGCGTGTTAGCTAACTTTTACGCGCACGTATGTTTGTGTAATCAGTTCTGTTTTAAAACAGAAAATGCGTATTGTAATAAAGTGTGTGGGGATTACACATATCAAATATTTAGAGAGAAGCCTGAGCTCCCATATGCGCGTTAACCGCGAGGGTGTGGATGAAGCGTGTTTTTAGCACAGCAGCATGCTGCTGCGGGAGAAGTGCATGGTGGTTTCAGCACGATTTTAACATTAGTAAGATAAAAGTATATTAGAGTCGTTGATTATGTTGCCAAGTAATTACGGTGAAGATCGCGAGGCTAGCAAGTCATGGGAGCGCGGGAAACGACTTGATTAAGTTACACGGTACATGTTGTAAACATTCAGCGTCTTAAAATAGAAAGGCCGACTGTTTTCTTTTTTTTTCTGAACGTGGTCGACTTTCAAAGACATGATATTATAAATTGTGAGAACAGAAATAAATTTGTGCATTGCATGTTTTGGGGTTCATAGTTATATCTGAATATTTCCTGTTTTGCCAGGTTGATGCTTTCAGGGAACGAATTACAGCAGAGGTAAACTATTGCACCTATCCAGATTATATATATTTATATATATGGATGTTTTTGTGACTATTAAACAGCTTATTGTTTAATTATTCAAATTTAGGCTGAAGACTTGGTTGCAAACTTTTTTTCCGAAGAAACTGTTAGAGCTGGACCAGTTTTTGAAGGTAAGTTTAATAATGGACAAATGATACATTCTTGACATTAACTTCTCTACTTCAAAAACAAGGCTTAAGCCTTGTCCCAGACTAAAATGTAAGTCTGAGCATTGATCTTAAAATATATAAGTGCCTTTTTTCTTTCAAGATGCACACCAGTAATGTTTTTTGTAAACTAATTGAATGATGGCCTAATCCTGGCTTAGTCTAAAGCCCAGATGTGCTAAACACATTAATTTGTGTGAATAATAGGATCCCACAATTAATATCCGTGAGCTGAAAGAAATTCATTCAGAGATCAATCTGACGGTGCCAGACCCGATTCTACTTACAGACATCCATGATGGACTTGAGGGGGTAAGAAGCCGTTTTTAAGTTTGTTCTTCATTCATTGGTCAAAAGCATTTTAAGTTTAAAGAGAGATGTCAAGTCTCTGAATAGGATAGGTTTCTGTTGCTTGTGCAGAAGATTGTCTGTTTGACATGAAACAAAAAGATCAGTAACCTTGAAATATTTTTCCAATAGCAAAATGCTAAAAAGAGGAAACTCGAAGATGGTGCAGGAGATGACAAAGGTGAGTTTTTCTGCCTAATAAAAAAAAAAAAAGTAACTTGAAATAGGTAGATGAATACAAAAATTGAATCCTGTATTGATACCAAAACTTTCCTATTATCTTTCCTATTATCTGGCCCTGTTTACAACTGGTATTAAATAGTTCACCTAAAAATGCTATTTCTGTCATTAATTACTCACCTTCATGTCATTCCAATTCTTGTAAGACCTTTATCTTCAGAACACAAATTAAGATATTTTTGATGAAATGAGAGCTTTCTGACCCTGCGTACACAGCAATGCAACTACCTAAGTTCAAGGCCCAGAAAGGTAGTAAGGAATCTCATGAAATTTCTCATGAAAGAGTTGAAGACTGACACGCAAGAGAAAAATTGTTGAATAAAGTTGTTTTTTGTTATCTTTGCGCACAAAGTATTTTAGTAGCTTTATAAAATTGCAGTTGAACCACTGATATCACATGGACTATTTTAACAATGTCTGTGCAACCTTTCTGGTTGCGTTGCTGTCTATGCAGGGTCAGAAAGGTCTCGGATTTCATTAAAAAATATCTTAATTTGTGTTCTGAAGGCGAACAAGGATCTTGTGGGTTTGGAACGACATGAGAGTATTATCACAAGTTGACAACACTAAATACAGGTGTAAATGGGGTTTAAAATGTTTTGACTGTGTCTACTTTCAACGACTTCCAGAGGTAGTTAAAGACTACTACTAACTTGAATTGTTTTTGTAGTGTAGTTGAACCAAACCACATGAATTATGATCAACATCAACCCACACCCTTTTCTTATTTGCTTGCTTTCCCCGCTCACTTGTAAACTGGGCAACATGGGTTTGTACATTCAGTAGTTGCAAAAGAGTTGGTCAAGTGGTCACGGTTTGAACACATTAAAGGATTAGTTCACTCCTGAATTAAAATCTCCTGATAATTTACTCATTCCCGTGTCAAGATGATTACATTTTTCTTTCTTCAGCTGAAAAGAAATTAAGATTTTTTTTTTTTTTTTTAGGAAAACATTCCCAGATTTTTTTCTATAATGTGTACATCAGTGGGTTGAAGATCCAAATTGCAGTTTCACTGCAGCTTTAAAGGGCTCTGCAAAATCTTAGCTGAAGAATAAGGGTCTTATCTAGCAATGCAGTCGGTCCTTTTCTTAAATAAATAAATGAAAATTTATATACTTTTTAACCAGAAATGCTCATTTTGCACTAGCTCTGCGATGCATGTCTGCGACTTCACACATTATGTAATCTTGTTAAAAAGGTCATGCATTATTTTTTCATCTGTGTAAATAAATAAGGTAGGGTGAAAAACTCATTTTCTCCTCCAACTCTAAAGTCATCTGACATCGTTTTACCTTTTTGCCATTTGACTTTATTTGCACATTCACTTTGTAAACACTGGGTTGGTACTTCAGCAGACGTCACGCATGACCTTTCCAATGTGACTACGTAATGCATGGATGCAGAGCTAGTGCAAGACGAGCATTTGTGGTTAAAAAGTATATAAATTATAATTTTATTTAGAAAATGACCCTTATATCGCAGATGGAATCGTGTAGAGTCCTTTGAAGCTGCATTGAAACCTGTTTGGACCTTCAATCCATTGATCCCCATTGAAGTCTACTATATGGAGAAAAATCTTGGAATATTTTTCTTAATTTCTTTTTGCCTGAAGAAAGAAAGACATGAACATCTTGGATGACATGGGGTGAGTAAATTATCAGGAAATTTTAATTCTGAACTAATCCCAGACGGAAACGGTGATGTGTCTCACCTGATCACTTGTGATCGGGTCACTGAAAACGCAAGTAGAAACAGAGCCTATGATTTCTGTTTGTAGTTGGCGGGACCAAGGTCTTTGTCATGCCTGGTGGAATGATGAAAAGCAATGGCAAGCTGGTGGAGCTGATCGAAAAAGTCAAGCCTGAAATCAGAACTCTCATAGAAAAATGCAACACGGTAAGGCTATGTAACCATGAACTCAGACGTGCTTCCATTTGTTAAAAGTATGTTAGACAAATGTCATTTCCTTTGTTTTCTAGGTCAAGATGTGGGTTCAGTTGTTAATCCCAAGAATAGAAGATGGCAACAATTTTGGTGTTTCAATTCAGGTACAGTGCCACATTTTTCAGTTCGCTACTCTATTTTCTACACTAAAGGTGTTGCAACAACAGGCAGATATAAAATAACAAGCAGTGATTCCTGCTGTAATTTGTTGTTAAAAAAGAAATGGTTATCTTTGGTCCTGTTAGGAAATGTCAAATGGAAAAAGAAATTGTCAGCCAATTAGCTTGTGTTGTGATTGTGTTTATCTTCACCATCCATAGGAGGAGACGGTGGCTGAACTCAGAACAGTGGAAGGGGAAGCAGCTTCTTACTTAGATCAGATATCCAGGTACGACACATCAATATTAGGACAATCAAATAAAGATTTATATGCTTAATTTTTCCTACATATTTTTAAAATACTGTCTTTTACAGGTACTACATCACAAGGGCAAAGCTGGTTTCCAAAATAGCAAAATACCCTCATGTTGTAAGTCGTATCTTCAGTAAACATGCATAACATTTAAATCAGAAATTCATTAGTTATTTTATGTGTATAATATATTCTTTGACACTTACAGGAGGATTATCGTCGCACAGTGACAGAGATTGATGAGAAGGAATACATCAGCCTCAAGATTATAGTGTCAGAACTAAGAAATCAATATGTAAGTATTGCCATATCAGTAATAAAACAAATGATTTTGAAGATTCAGGTTACTTTATGTATGTGCTGTCTGGGAATTGTCATAACCAAATAAAACCAAATTTTCCTGCAGGTAACATTACATGACATGATCCTGAAGAACATTGAGAAGATCAAGAGGCCGAGGAGCAGCAATACCGATGCTCTGTACTAAGATCGCCCTCCCCTTTCAATCTTGGCCCGTTCTTCCACCATTTGGAGCTAGTTTAGCCTTCAGGTGGTTCTAGAGCAGTCCCGTCACCCATTATACCCAGGCCAAGAGAAGGACCGCTCAATCAGGCCTGATAGAACATGCCACTTACGATAGAAATGTAAAACATGGTCACTATTTTAAACCCTTTAAAATGAGCCCTTTTTGATTTTTCTTTTTTGTTTCTTAGCGGACAGTATAAATGTACAAAGGCAGAGCCTGAACACGCGTCCCAAGGAAACGGTCTCAGATTTGTTTTTCTTTAATTAAAGAAACATTTCAACAGTGGATTTCATTTTTTTTATCCTTTGCAAAGCCAAATTCCATGTAGGTCTGTTTTTGAATCCATTTCAAGTGTTTCTGAGCCTCCTTAGGGGTTACGTGATATTGGATCTACCCATGATGGTCGGTTTCTCCGGTCGAGAAGCAGAGAAGCTCTTATTGATGCTGTATTTCACTTAAGCAGGTTACGTTGTTCATCTGAAATGTACGTGTAGGCTAAAGTGGAAGCGAGGCAGTTATTGTGCAAAGTTTTATTTGGAGTGTGTGCTGACAGTTATTACATGGTGGAATGTTATATTTTCATCTGAAATAATTGATTCATCAAATTCCGGAAGCTTTTTATGGTTTCTTTTTGTCCAGTTTTAAGAGTGAAACATTTTGCTGAATAAACTATTGTTTTTACAATACATTCAAGGCACGTCATTAACTGCTCTTCTTGTGTTGTGTTTTTTTCCTGAATATTTTTCTCACTTTATCCATATTGTGAAATACTCAAAGTGTACTTGAGTCCAAAGTGGCAAGGCTTTTTATTTTAAGTTGTGCTATGACAGGTTATTTCCATGGAGTAATATCTGCTGAAATGGTTAGAAGTACTCTGAGCTAAGCAATTTCAAATACAAATGCAGCATTAAGAAAGAAAGCTTTTAATATACTAACTAAAGAATAACTTATAACAATGGTTCTTTGCAGTCACGGCCTAAATTGTGCATTAAAAAAAGATAACTGTATCCAATATTATGTGTTGACATAGAACATCTTTTAAGTGATGTTGGAAAAGTAGTTCTTACACTACAAATGTTTTTCATATGTTCATTGTTTGCATAAACGTGACCCTGGACCACAAAAGCAGTCTTGAGTAGCACGGGTATATTTGTAGCAATAGCCAAAAAATACATTGTATGGGTCAAAATTATTAGGATATTAAGTAAAGATCATGTTCCATGAAAATATTTTGTGCATTTCCTACTGTAAATATATCAAAACTTAATTTTTAAATAGTAATATGCATTGCTAACAACTTCATCTGAACAGTTTTAAAGGCAATTTTCTCAATATTTAGATTTTTTGCACTTGATCTTTAAATAGCTTTTTATTTAAGATTTCAGATTATGGATAAATCTCACTTTAAAAAATTGAGCATTTTGAATGGTTTTGTGGTCCAGGGTCACAAATGTGGTTTATGTTTGAATAAATCAGAAAACCGTGACGTAGATTTAGACAAGCCTCTTAGTGTACACTAATTATGCAAGATATAAAAAGGATTCCATACAAAAAAACTGTAAGAAACATTATTTGGTCTCAGGGTTTAGGTTCCAGAAATAGACTAAAATGCATGTTTACTTGAATTCGCATTCTAATCTAATCATAGACAGTTTCCAAACCAGGACAGGTGTCGAAGTGTTATAACGCTGAACATTCTGTGATCTTCACAAAAAGCAAACCTAGAAGAGAAAACAAACATATTTAACACCATATAGTCTAAATGTGTTCATCTAATGCTGCCATACATCTTTGTAGTTGCAATAATTTCCAGCAGGTGTCACCAAGGAGGGATTGGATTTAATGCTGAAGCAATTTGGAAAACTTTTTAAACTTTAAAAAAAGTGGTAAAGTTAATCGACAATTACATAATTTCAAACTCTCAGTTTAAGTTGGGTTCTTCGTTCTCGTTTATAAGCTAAGTAATCATGTAGAATGATTCTGTGAATGTAAGTACCTCATAGAATATAAGCAGGATGTAAAAACTCCTTGGGGACTATGCCAATAGCACCATTCATCTCTCCGACCCACCATCCATGGATGTTATATTCCTAGTTTAGAAAGAGAAATATAGAGACTTGAGTGTGAGCATTTGGTCATTGATCAGACACCAGCGTACATATATTTTCCAGCTGATTTAGTTCAAAGGTGAATTTCATCATATTAGATACTAAATATACAATTAATTAATTAATCAGCAAACTTTTCTTAGCCATTTTTGCATATTGTCTAAAAATATGTTAACGCTATATTCATATTCAAACTTTAGATTAGCCACCCCGGTGAAAAAAACAGCATATGCTGGTAGGTGTGTTTTGATGCTGGAATGCTGGTTAGGTAGGTTTTGATGCTGGTTTAAGCTGGTCCTTTGCTGGTTTTTGCTGGTTATGTTGCTGGTCAAGAACCAGCATAAACCAGCAAAGGACCAGCTTAAACCAGCATCAAAACCTACCTAACCAGCATCCCAGCATCAAAACATACCTACCAGCATATGCTGGATTTTTCACCAGGGCACTCAGGAACTGACGCATGTTTCATGAGGATTTTTATCTGCGGAGTCATAGAAAATGAAATACTGTGGCGAGATGGTACTTATGGTGTTCTTAAGGGTGTTTACTTAGTTGTATGGATCATCAGGGCTTTAAAAGTGCACATAAAAACAGAATATCAGGATGTTTGTAATAGAACGAAATTTCATGCACCTGCATACAGCCATTCGAATGCAAATGTAAATGTTAGTTTAAATCTTGAAACGCCCATTTACCAATTTCTGTGGTAATTAAAATGCGTGGTGGTAAGTGTGTGGTGAATCTGTTGTTCAAAGTTAGAGACAATAAGTGCCGCCAGAGATGCTGACACAAGTTAGGGGACTAGTTTAATAGTGTTTGGATAACGTTGGTTATTGGATACACAAATGATTATATCAGGGTGCTGGAAAAGTATAAAACATCTCACGCCTTGAGCGAAGCAGAAGAAATCTCTATTTATTCTTATCTTAAAGCTGTTTTTCCCACCATAACATTCTCCTGATTCACTCCTCTCCAAATTCAGATATCTTTAAGAGCTATTCCAGGCCAAAGCTCTTCAGAGTAAAAGTGGAGAGAGCCCCAGATCTGGCCTTTAATGAATGAAGACAGATTAAGGTGGAGAGGGGTTTATAAATGAGGAGATTAAAGAACACGAGATACACTGATAGTGAAAGACTGGAGTGTTTTAAGAGCTTTAGTATTCCAGCAGCACACACTGTACATTTAGACATGATGAGCATGTCATCCATCCGCTGCCTGCTGAGGAGAGTAGGAACTAATTACCTTCCTCTCTTTAAGCACACCCACAGTGCTCTGAGCCTAATGTAGTCCTCAGCCCATGCAGATGAGCCGCTTTAATGATGCTATACGGAATAAAATCCATCTGGACGGTGAGCTGAATGCCGCTGCGGCATCAACGCCTCGGTAGCGGTACATCCAAGAACTTGAGCTCTTTGTTTGAGACGCATGCGGCTATGCAGATGGGGATTGTTGGAGGTGTAGATTGATGTTCTCACACGACAGTTCCGTAAACAAGAAGTTAATAGTGAGTAACTTACATTTTAGACCCAGTATTGCCAGAAGGGGCCATTCACAGCGCATTTTGCATTTTACTGCACTGCTTTTCTATTGTTTTTCTATGCAAACATGCACTAGGACATATTTGACTGTTGCACTAACATCTCGCCTCTTTTCCAGCGTCTTGTTTGTCAAAGTGTGGCACTTAAGCAGAATAAATCTTTGTTTTAAACAAATAAGTTGCATAAATGATTCAGTGGTTTGCTTATAAAGATGGGCGGTGTCTGAATTCAATCTCCACATCCTTATGCAATGTCCCATTTGAAGGAACAGCCATTTGAAAAGGTGTCCAAAAGTAAAGCGCACATTATCATGCACACTCATTCATTCCCATAATGCACCTTAGTAATGAGTGCACAACAAATGTATACTGAACAGCTAGCCACTGTATTAGTTTAGTAAAGTAAGGAATAGTTAATGAGGGTAAAAAGGTGATTTTGAAGCCAGTCACTGTTCCTAAATGAATCAGTTGAGGAAATGATTCAATGAATTAATCATAAGGCAATTCACTTGTTTTGTGCCTGAATGAATAAATCGCATACTCTCATGAGTAGTCATGAGTACCCATGAGCACTTATTTTGAATAGTAATTACTTCATGACCATTAAAAATGTGTTCTATATATAATACTGTTCAATTAAATGCACATATAGACCATTTACTGATTATTTCACTTCACTGAGTCAGTGAATCACTCAATCTACTGATTTTATTAAAACAACAGATTTATTCAGGAACAGACAGTTGTATGTCGTCACCTACTGGTGTAACGAAGTACTAAAACAAGTCACTTCAATGGCATTCACAACTACTCTCCCATGGCCTCATAAACATTGTATGACACTTGAGGATTTCTCTGGAATAGGTCATCCAGCCTATTCTTTTATGAGTACTTGAATTCGGATGTCATCTTTTGTCACATACAGTTTTTCGCTTACTCTATAGTAGGGAAGTATGCCATTTCGGGTGCAGTTCTTGTTTCAGAACAAATTAATTAAGTAAATGATTTAATGACATGCACATATGGATCATTGATTGATTTGTGTCACTTCAGTGAGTGAGTCATTGAATCATTCAATCACCTGTTTTGTTCAAAAACACAAATTTATTCAAGAACAGACAGTTGTTAGTCGCCACCTACTGGTATAACGAAGTAACAAAAACAGTCACTTCACTGCCATTCACAACTCCTCTTCCATGGACTCATTGTATAGTAAAGTATCCATTACATCCACACTTCAGAATCTCACTGGAAGCAGCAGGTCATCTAGCCTACTGTTTTATGGGTACTGTAAATTTGGACACGCTTCTGTTATCACATAAGTTTTTCACCAACTATTTAGTAGGGTTGTATGCGATTTCTGATTCATCCCTCGTTTCACAATAAGTTGATTGAGTAAATGATTCGATAACATGCACATGGACCATTTATTGATTCATGTCACCTCAATGAGTGAGTTACTTAACCACTTAATCAACTGATTTGTTCAGGAACAGACAGTTGTGCATCACCACCTACTGGTGTAATGAGGAAACAAAAAGGGTCATTTCACTGATTTATTGATTTATTTCACTCCAGTGAGTAAGTCATTGAATCACTCAATCAACGATTTGTTCAAAAACACTGATTTACAGTTGTGGGTCACCACCTACTGCGGTAAAAAAGTAACCTGCAGAAAGAGTCACTGAAAAATCTGTGCTACTAATGCAAGTGTTTCTGAAACAGTGTTAAAATGGTGAAGAGAACCAATTCAAACGAAATGTATATCAGCAATCTTGAAAAGGCAATCAATGCCGAGGACTGGAACAAACTGCTGTATAATACTTTTCGAAATCACAGGTGCGTCAATGGCTGATCAAGCCGTTTTGAGCACGCTATACCTCCTCCCATCCAACACGCCTCGTCCGCCCCGCCTTCCTCACCCCCACCCTCCCCAACATGGTGTAACTGTGGGTTCAAACAGAGTACACATGCAGTACAAGAAAGAGAGTCAATACATTCCAGTGCAGTCCGTCCCATTTCGATGACTCGTGTCCTTTTCATTCCTGCCTCATTTTTCCTGCCTCCCAGTATTAGCAATCTGCTTTTCGGCAATGCATCTGTCAGCTAGAGGCATTTGGGAGACATCCAATCTGCGCCTGACCGTAGAAAGGGTTGTTATAGAGATTTACCCGAAAGAACTGCACAGGACAGGGATAATGGGTGGCTTTTCGGGAAGCTTCTCTGTAACAGGACAGGGTCAGGTGCGTCTCAGTTTGGTCTAGGTCTGGTGGGCAGCTGCTGCGAAAAGTGAAGTGCGTCGCTGCGATGACGCTGACCTCCGCATGACCTTCTCCCGAGGAAGGCGGAGTTGGCACACGGAGCTATCGAGAGTGTGCGTTGCCATGACAACACCTGCAGTGTGCCACTGATATCATTTATTTCTCACTCAGGGGGGCGGCTGGCAATGGTATTCAGATGGGCCCATTGCTCTCCAGCGACCAGGGGACAGATTGACAGCTAATGATGCCTTAAAAAGGAGTGGCCTAACTTGAACAATATCATGACAGGCTCAAAAGTGACTCTTGTCTATAATAACGCCAGAATACCGATCAACCCTTTCTTCTTCTGCCCCCTATAAATTCCCTCTAAGACGACACGCTTTGCATGCACGCCTCCTTCCTCAATCGCGTTTTAATCATTTCCCTTATTTGCAAACTCTCCCTCGGTGCCTGCGCGCATTCATTTTTTCCGGTTACGAGTAGAAACGCACACACACACCGTGGAGGCAGCAGACATGGTAATAAGAATGAGGCATGAGGCCTCTGCCCCTGGCCACCAGCTGACTGAGGTAGGCCTTGGGAGTGATGGAGCGCAGGAAGTCTCTCATTGCCCCGCCGCTGAACCCGGCACTCGGGTGCTACAACCCCCTCCTCCTCTTTTCCTCTCCTGCTTCTCTTTCCTTAACTCGCATCGTAAAGCATCGGCTCCACACGCTCAGTGCTGCACAGGGACTCACTCATCCAGCCATCTTAAAAGACAAACACCCATACGTCACGTTGTTTGCTAGTCCTAAGCAGCAGACACGGCAGGTGGCGAACAGGTATTGATCTGCCGCTCGAGCAAGGACAGCCACCATTCAATTTATCTCAATCAGCGCATTTCATTTGCATGTCATTCTCATCGCAGCTCGCCATTAAGAACTCGTAATATTAATATTTGTTTGGCCTAGTCAAATAAACCGGAGCGGAAACGCCACAGGCCTTATTTAATCCCAAATCCTGGGCGTTCGAAGGTGCGACATCGAGTAAAAATGCGGATGACCAAATAATCTGCCGTTGTAAAAGTACACTTGGGGATTACTGATGGCACTTAAACTTAATAGGCATTTAAAGTGGATTGTGTATGCTGCTGAGAGCCTGTAATGATGGCTGTTTATGTGGCCTCCCATTTATAATAATTATGCAGAGTGTGAGGGGGGCGGCCGCCGTGCAGTTCTGGACTATTGGCTTAGGCTGAATAATGACCTACTGTAGTTGACCGGGAGATGACCGTTGCCTTCTGCATGACCCCAGAACCCCAGACTCACCCCCTGATGCCTCTGCTGGTAAATAGAAAGCTCAATATGTCTATACAGCGCCTCTGCGCCTCTACTGCCACAAAGAAGGCAGGTCCTTAGATGAGTGTGTGAGAATGACTTAAAAAAGGAGTGACTATTTCCACTGGATTTTCCTTTTCTTTTATGGCACCTTTTCCTTTTCTTTAGCCATTTTGTAGGAGACTGACCCCCTGGGCGGGAGGCCAACTGGAGCAGTCATCTGTCTGAAGTTTACGAGGATGTGTCCCACAAGGGAGGAGATAACAATCGCAATCACCCAGTTTTGTCTGTGAGAACGGCACATTCAGATGCAAATTCCCATTTATGTCTACCTGTAAAAACTTCCAGTGGAACATGAGAAAATTGCACATAAACATACATGTTTATCAGATTAAATGGCAGTCTAAATGTAGTTTGAATGGTTTAATAGCAGAAAAACATAAAATGCAAATATAAATGAAAAAAATAAAATTGTCTTTTTGTTTTTTTTTAACGTTAATGCAAAATGAGCCAGTTTTTTAAACACAAACCATCAAGTATTTGTTTTTAAAAACACTAGATGTGCTGCCTAGCTTGAAAAACTTTACACCTTCAGCCAAAAGGTGGCAGTAGTGTCCACAGCCATACTAATGTAGCATCTGGATGTTAAAAGTAGGTTGGACCTTGTCTAGACTGGCTTCTAAGATTCCTGGTTTACAGCCCCTAATGGTGAGAGCGTAAAGCACATGCTGTAGAAAGGCAAGGCGAGCTGAAAGAAAGGGATATCAGTGGGCTTGCATGTTAAAAGGGTCCTGGAGAAGTTTGCCTCCATCTTCAGTGCAATAAATCTCTTAGCTTCTCATTCCAGGATTTTAAGGGGATTCCAGTGGGAATTCTGGCATGTGTTGGGTCTGACCTTTGGGAGTCATGTACTTTGAATCTAGGGGCATAAATTAAGAGTTTGGAATGCAAAAGGATGGCATGGTCGAAGAAGAAAAAAAAAGAACGGTTTAGAAAAAAACTCTCAGTGGGGCCCTTCAACTACATGTGTAGGAAAAAACTGAAGACAGCAAATAAACTATGATGCAAAAAACGAAAGTTACAAAATTAAAGTATGCGTTAGGTAGCGTACATGCAATGTGATTAGAGCAGGAAAAAAAACATCTCCTAATATCCAGCTGTCCTCCTGCCGTGATTCGTCAGCCCTGAGGATTGAGTAGGCTGTACAAAGCTGGCAGATGGATGTTAGCCTTCGCCACTATTTCATGTTCAAGTGCTCTGAACTAAGGAGCCGTGCGGCTTGAGCAGGGAAACAATGGCGGCAAGGGAGGCTGAGCTGAAGCAAACAGCGAGCCGTAGTGCAACTATTATGGTTGCACACAAAATGAACTCTGATTTAATCACCAGCAAAATTTAACTAAAATATATATATATATATTTACATAGCATTTTTATTTTGTTGAAAACTAGCCATTTGAATTTAATTTCCATGTTCCTCCTGGGCATCAACAAGATAGTCTAATAATAACCACTAATGAACCAAGTATTTTGTGCATGTGCTATCACACTCCAAAATGCTCCCACATATTATAGATACGTGTGGTGATTTGTGTAGATGAGCCGAATAGCTGTTTATTCACTGTAAGTGGTGGATCAATAAAGACTGATGAGAGAGCTTTTTTTAATCTGTACGCTCTGCTTACACCAATGCTGTGACAGCGCTGTCGACCTCTTTGATTTGTGACTTCACAGCGGTCAATCATAGCGCTGCCTCAAAAACCTGTTGGTTAGCGGAATTGATTTAGCACTTTCCACGTCTTTATCACCTTGTAATTACGCTCGGTGTTGACACAAATATACTTGGCCTCCCCTCCACGCCTCTGTGCAGCAGAATTTATGCACTCAGGTTTTATGACCACTGCTTTATGAGTGGGACCGCTAGAGTTAGGCTTGAGTTCTAGCCAACGGTCTATATTTCATTCAGTAAGGTCAACGTTCCAGGGAAGCACCCGTAAAACAAGAGCAGCAGCCCCACATTGTCTGAAATGATTTTGAGGAGGCATCCGAAGAGGTCTACGAGATTTGAGCGATACAAGTGCAGCCATTTCGAAAATACTGCCATCAATAAAAGCTATTTCAATTACATGTCAGTCACAGAGGGATTAAAAGTAAGAGCTGATAAATCTACTTGTCTGAATATAATAACAGCGTGATGACAAAATCAGAGACATGCTCCAGCTATCTGAGATGGTTAGACTCATTGTTTACACAAATTAGAAATACGGCATGAGATAAAAATAAATGACCCACATGTATCCTTACCGTGTTTTGATAACCAACCACAGTGGATGTAATATATACAGTTTTTTGAATAACCAAATCAAACCTGTTTTAGCTGTCCTGTTATTTAATTCTGATTTTAGGGTTCATTACCTTTCATATCTGTAGATTTCAATAGTGTTAAATGAATAGAAAGAGTGCCAAAAATGAGGGTAGAATTCTTTCTTAAAGGGGATTTACAGATAATTTACTGTATTTACCCCCTTGTCTTCCAAGATGTTCATGTCTTTTTATGTCTAATTATGTTTTTTGAGTCCATATAATAGACTTCTATGGTGCCTGCAAGTTTGAACTTCCAAAATGCAGTTTAAATGCAGCTTCAAAGGGCTCTAAACGATCCCAGCCAAGGAATAAGGATCTTATCTAGTGGATATTTTCTAAAAAAAAAAATTCACAATATATATACTTTTTAGCGTCAAATGCTCGTCTTGTCTAGCTCAGCGTGAACTCTGTGTATTCCGGTTCATGACAGTTAGGGTATGTCGAAAAACTTGCGTCTCATTTCTCCTCCAACTTCAAAATCGTCCTACATCGGCACAGAAGTGCTGACCCAGTGTTTACAAAGTGAACATGCAAAGATTATCAAACAACAGTGAAGGTAAAACAGCGATGCAGGACGATTTTGAAGTTGGAGAAGAAAATGAGATGGGAGTTTTGTTCAACTGTACTGAACCGGAATACACAGAGCATACACAGAGCTAAATAAGATGAGCATTTGAGGTTGAAAAGTACATAAATTGGTTATTTTCTAAAAAAAATTACAATCGTTTCGCTAAGACCCTTCTTCCACGGCTGGGATCACTTAGAGACCTTTGAAGCTGCATTTAAACTGTATTTTGGAAGTTTAAACTCACAGGCACCATAGAAGTCCACTATATGGAGAGAAATCCTAAAATGTTTTCCTCAGAAAACATAATTTCTTTATGACTGAAGAAAGAAAGACATGAACATCTTGGATGAGAAGGGGGTGAGTAAATTATCTGTAAAGTTTTGTTCTGGAAGTGAAATTCTCCTTTAAATGAGTATTTCACCCAAAAATTAAATTCTGTCATCATTTACTTTGGAGTTCCAGAGTTTATTTCTTCTGTTGAGTACAAAGGAAGGTAATTTAAAGAATATTGGTAACCAAATAGTTGCTGGTAGTGAGTATGGGTAAAAATACTATAGAAGTCAATGGCCGCCAGCAACTGTTTTGTTATCAACAATCTTCAAAATATTTTCTTTTGAATTCAACAAAAGAAAGAAACTCATAAAGGGTTTAGTACAAAATAAGGGTAAGTAAATGATGAAAAATGAAAATTCTGTCATCATTTACTAAACCTCAGCTCTTTAAAAAAAAAAGTTGTAACTGTTTTGTCCATGTAATGAAAGTCAGTACGGTCCAAAACATCACTGGATCCCACTGACTTTCATTGCATTTTTGTGTGTGTGTTACAAAAAAGATATAACAATGAAATAACAATGATGACTGAGTTTTCATTTTGAATAAACTATCCCCTATATAGTAAAAATAAGGTAAAAGATTTACATTATTTAAAAAATCCACATCATTTTATACATATGTTGGACTATGGGGGGCGCCATTATTTTAATGACGAGAAATGGTTGCACTTGGTGAGCTACCTGTTGCTATTTTTACCACAACAGAACTTGGAAAATAAATTACTGATACGACGACCACAGCTACTGAAAGAGTGTACAGGTGGCAATGAATATAAGCGTATAGGCTTAAACCAAATGCTGTACCACTGACTTTTCCCCACAAGGAGTCTAAACACCCCCAGATATTGAGTGAAATCTGCTCTGAGAAACACTTTCAGTGGCTGCATCCTATCAGGATGGCATCTAGCATTTCTTGTCTCTGCCGTTTGTAAGTTCTTTCAGTAGCTGTGGTCTACTAAAAGCCTCAAAGACATCAGGGCTAAAGTGGAGAGATAAAGTCTTTAGGACGTTTTATTCATCCACATGCATCTTCTCATTCTTTTCTCCTCTTCTTATTGCTAGCAAATCTTTACTTGTTGCCTTCGACTGAAAATTACAACCAAAAGCCGCACAATGTGGCATCGCATCAGTATTTTATTTTCCAAGTTGTGTTGTGGTAAAAATAGCAACAGGTAGCGCCAGTAGCTCACTGAGTGCAACCTTTTCACATCATCGAAATAATGGATTTTTTTTTATTTTAAACGTAAATCTTTCCTGGGTTTTTTATTACATATTTCAGTAAAAGACATCATTTACATCATATTAAGCCATACAAGTCTTAATTAAAACACATTGATTCTTTCAGTGGTGTATCTTTAAGAAACAGCTACACTATGTGTTCCTGCTAACATCCCATTTGTAGGACATGAAAAAATATAGATTAAAGCGAATGCACCAAATAAAAGGGTTTGCTTGGCTGATCACTCAATTTTCCAAGACACTACTACAGTAATGATTCAACAGCCTATTATTGAGAATGTGCCTGTGTGAACATATTATTGCAGTCGTCTACAGACCACAGATGTACAAGGAGTTTTCTGTTATGTCAATATGACAAGTTTAATTTGTTGCCAACAAATCTCTTGGATATCTGCATTAGAAATGTAGTCATTAGAAATGTAACTGCTTTGTTAGAATATGCTGATATAGAATAATCAACAGAAGAAATATAAGCCACAAATCCTGATTTATTATATTTTGGCTGAGGCCTTCTTTGTAAAATGCTGCAATAAGAATGTACTGACTGAGTGAAGACCATTCCAGCTTTGTCATTTAGAATACAGTAAATGAATAGCTGCTAAGAGAAAGTCAGCGAGTATTGACCGATATGACTCATCTTATGGCCAGCTGTGTATTCTTCATCATTAGTGAGGAGATGGATAGAGCAAGATAAGAAAAAAGAAAATCAAAATACATGCAGAACGCTTTAACTAACAAATCAGCCAAGGACACAGACAACACCGCTGAACTAAACGTCTGACCTTGTGTGTGTGTATGTGTACGAGTGTATTTTTGTGAGAGTTTGAGGGAAAAAAAAACACAGACCTTGCTGAGGATGTAGATGAGATCACCTCTCTGGAAGGCCAACTCATCAGGTCCATCAGCTTCACAGTCCCACAAGCCTTGGTAATAATTAGCATAATCGGAACCCCCTTTATTTAAAACACAGAGATAAAAAAAATATATTTTTTTAGTCAGTTTATAGCATTCTTTTATCAATGCACACAATCTACTTACCAGATTTTTCATTCCACTCTTCAGTGATGTCAGCGTTTTCATCATCTGAAAAATACCAAGGGTCAAAGGTTACGGAAAAACAGAACAATTACTACTGCTAAGCTTTAAATATACATTAATCGTTTGGCACCAGTCTACTGCAGCAAATTCAACTTCTGGATCAACTTTGTGTACCTCTGAACTCTTTTGTAAGTATATTAAACAATATCTGCGGTGCTGGCAGAAGAGCCAGCTCCGGTTTGATTTATAGGGGAGGTGCCAGGCCGGGTTAGATGGCTAGTGTGTTTCAGGCAGACAGGCATTGATTCTGGGCGTGGCACCTCTAGGTCTATGAGGTGACAGTGATAGCCCAGCTTTCCGTCTCCCACATCCATCCTCACGCTGTCAGCCTGCCGATAAAACCACCGTCCAGCAACCCTATACTTCCCACAGCACAAGCTTGCCCTGTGCTTCCAGGAACAGCATGAGGAAAAAAACCTGTAAAGCTAAAGTAGCCCTTTACCATATGCGCAAGTGCGAAATATACATCTGAAAACATGCATTGGAATCTGTTGCGTGAGGCTTAATTTGAAAAAAATAAGAGATCAAAATTAGTATTAGTACATATAAACGAGTGTATTCTGAAATTTCCAGTTTCCAAACCATTTCCAGTTACAATTTCAATTTTTTTTTTAAATTTTAGTGGTGAAGCATTAATAAGCAATAGGCCTATAGATATATAGACTACCATTCAAAAGTTTGTGGTATAAATGCTTTTAAAAAAAGTCTCTTATGCTCACCTAAGACTGCATTCATTTGATCAAAAATACAGGAAAATAGTAATATTGTGAAATATTATTATGATTTATAATAACTGCTTTTTAATTTTAAAATCTAATTTATTCCTGTGAATAGGAATTTTAAGCAGCCATTACTTTAGTCTTTAGTGTCACATGATTCTTTGGAAATTACTCTAATATGCTGATTTGGTGCTCAAGAAACATTATTTGTTATTATCAACATTAAAAACAGTTTAACATTTTTGTGGAAACCATGATATAATTTTAAGAAAATTATAATTATAAAATTATAATTTTTAGAAAATTTAAAACCACAGTATTAATTAAAAATGCAAATCTTATGTGACAATATAAATGTTGTTACTGTAACTTTTGATCAATTTAATGCGTCCTTGGTGATTAAAAGTATTAATTTTTTTTAAAATATCTTACTGATCACAACTGTATGAAACAGTATGATACACAATTACATATACATTCTCTTAATTAAATTAGTTAATATATGAGCACACTACATTCAGCACTTTTTAGACAATGTCATAAAAGTCCTGCTCAGCACTTTTCCGAACTGAAAATCTGAGAGGCGTAAGAAGATGAGAGAGAGATGAATGAAGGGCGGAAAAGTGAGAGAGGTGGTCACTCGATCCGCCATCTGTGGCCAGCTCAGCTGCCCAGCACACATGGCAAAGTAAGGTGAAAATGACAGCACTCCAGAGTGATGTATTGCTCCTCAGAGATCTCATTAGGTCCTCCGAGGGTCCTGCTATCACTTTGGGTGACCAGATCTTGATGTATATGCTCTTATTGATGGTGTTTAACACAGTCGAGTTGATGGTTAAAACCTCAGTTACTTTGTTCTAAAATCCTCTCAAAAACACTGTCAGTGTTCACCCAAAAATGAAAATTCTGTCATTAATTATTCACTCTCATGTCGTTCCAAACCAGTAAGAGCTTCGTTCATCTTCAAAACACAAATTGAGTATTCTTGAAGCCTCATAACATTATGGTTGTCACATGGACTATTTTAACAATGTCCTTACTACCTTTCTGGGCCTTAAACGTGTCAGTTGCGTTGCTGTCAATGCAGGGTCAGAAACCTCTTAGATTTCATCAAAAATATCTTTGTGTTCGAAGATGAACAAAGGTCTTACGGGTTTGGAATGACATGAGAGTGAGTAATTAACGACAGAATTGTAATTTTGGGGTGAATTATCCCTTTAGGCTAGTGATCAGGGTGACTAAATTCATAGCTCTCTAATAAATCCGATATTAAACTCTGTTTTGCTAAAAGAGTCAATCAATGAGATACATTTTTTCTGTACCTGGAAGCACTTCATAAATGTCCTCTTCCTCTTCGTCCTCTTCTTCATCTTCTTGAGTTCCTGCTTGGTCCTTCCATTCCTCACGGCTGCTTTGGGGGGTTTGTCCCAGACTCGGGGTTGTAACCGGTGCAGATGCTGGCCCGGGACGTGGCGGTGGTGGTGTGGTAGCTCGTTCAATGTCATCATATGTCTCTTCCTCTTCTTCCACTTCTTCCTCATCATCGTCAAAGGGGATGAAGTTAGAGCTCAGATCTTTAAGAAAAGCCATAAAACAAACATTAACACCTAAATAAGTACACAAAATAAGACAAATTCCTTGTGTGTGTGTACACATACTGGGCAATAAAGCTCAATCTGATCAATCAAAAATAGAGTAAATACAGTAATATTCTGAAAGTATTATTACAATTTGAAATGACTGTTTTCTTTAATTTAATTCACTACTAGTCAATAGTTTTTGAACAGTAAGATTTTTAATGTTTTGTAAAGAAGTCTCTTCTGCTCACCAAGCCTGCATTTATTTAATCCAATGTTCAGTAAAAACAATTAAATTTGGAAATATTTTTACTATTTAAAATAACTGCTTTCTCTTTGAATATATTTTAAAATGTAATTTATTCCTGTGATTTCAAAGCTGAATTTTTAATGTCATTACTCCAGTCTTCAGTGTCACATGATCCTTCAGAAATCATTCTAATATTCTAATTTGCTGGCGCCGACATGTAGCACAACTGTGCTCGCAGCGACCTGAGTTCGATTGCCGTCTTGAGGTCCCTTGCCAATCCTGTCTGCTCTCTACTGTCCTATCTAATAAAAAAAAAAGCTATAAAAGTCAGAAAAACATTTCTTATTATTATTATTATTATGCTGAAAACAGCTGAGCAGAATTTTTAAAGGTTTCTTTGAGAAATAGAGGGTTCAGAAGAGCAGCATTTATCTGAATTAGAAATCTTTTGTAACATTATAAATGTCTCTAAATTGTGTACCACAAGAATGTTTTCAATTTAAAACATTCTTGCTAAATAATTACCACCGCCAACCCCCAACCACCCCGCCCCAGTCTTTTGAATGTTATAGTGTATAATGTCACAAAAGCTTATTATTTCAGATAAATGCTGATCTTTGGATCTTTCTATTCATTAAAAAATCAATAATAAGAAGAATAAAAATAAATGCTTCTTAAACAGCCAATCAGCATATTAGAATGATTTCTGACACTGAAGTGTGACACTGAAGACTGGAGTAATGATGCTGAAAATTTAGTCTTGATCACACTAATAAAATACATTTGAAATATATACAAATAGAAAGCAGTTATTTTAAACAGTAAAAAAAAAAAAAAACACAATATTACTGATTTTGCTGCATTTTGGATCCAATAAATGCAGAACAGAATTATTTAAAAAAAACATTAAAAATCTTACTGTTCAAAAACTTTTGACTGGTAGTGTATATTTTAAAGTGTAAGTTATTCCTATGATGGCAAAGCTGAATTTTCCTTCAGTGTCACATGTCATTCTCCAGATACTGGAGAGAAGCCATAAAAGCAAACATTAACATCTAAACAAATGAAAATGAAACCAGACAAATAACCAGTCTACACTTAGTGAGGTCCCAAATGTCTGAGACCACTAGTGACTAATTTAATGCTTTTTATTACAAATTACATTACCGGCATAATTAAATCTGAGTGAAAAGCTGAACTAATAACATGAATTTCATAGTCTTTTCTTCTTGGTTTGTCACAGTTTTGCTTTAATGACTGCGGGAATCCAGACATTAACTCTACAAGAACTAATGATCGTGTGATCCAGCATGATTTGAGAATATTCAATGTCACAAATTTGCTTTTGCAATAAGTCGTACACAAATAGTTCAAAAAATTAAATACTTAAACTTTTTTTAAAATCCAAAATCATTAAAACTTTCTTTGTTTTCAGGTTTAAATCCAAATTTAAAGGATTGTCAGCATTTTCCCAGATATTCGGACCTCGGTGTTTATAAAAAATAATATTGGAAATGATACACACTGCAGAAATCTGAAAAAAAAAAAAGTGTTAAACTTGACATTTATCACAGTGCTAATACTAAATGATGCTTGTGCCATTTGGCTGTATGTACATGTGTGAAGGGGGGTGGGGAGGGAGAAAACTATCTCAGGAGTGTCCATTACTTCCCGCAAATCAGAGGGCCGCATTGAGCCCATTTTAGAGTGGCGAGGGTGCCTCAGATCTGTCTCAGATGAAGTGAGGGCCTGATTGCAGGTGACTGAGCTCTGTAACACAGGCTATCGTATCCTCACTGCCTGGATGCCAAGCAGGACCAGATCGATGCCCCTAAAGGATGACCGGGCAAATCCCAATCAATTTCCTGTAAAGAGCGCTGTGCTACGGGGAAGAGGAGGCAGCCTGAGGCACGTTGGACTCAGAAGCTCAGTGACGTGCTGCATGAGGAGGTCTAGAGCTTATCTTATTGGCTGAACCAGGAGGAAAGTTATCAGTATGCCTTTTTTTTTTTTTTATAAAACTGCCCTTTTCACCTCAAGATGATCAGCGTCGTGCTTGAATCAAGTCAGATGCATTCTGCATAATATTATATACGTTATGTATTCTAATAAAAATGCATTTCATATCTCACATACCCTTAAGAACAAAATTGATCTGGTCCACCCATTCCCTGGCCTCACGGGGACTGCTGGCGGTGAACTGCAGAGAGAAACCATCATTGTTGATTTGAAGGCTATTCTCATTCTTCATCGTAATAACAGCAAGATGACTGAACGCAGCTAGAGAAATGAGCGATGTGAATGCGTCTGTGTGTGTTGAACCTGGTAAGAACGTCTTCCAGGAGCACTCATCTCGAAGCACGAATTCTTCTTGGAGTCCTTGCGTAAGCTGGGCACCAGCTCTGCACTGTAGCCGTTGATATAAAACGAGCCCTTCTGCTGCTTGTCTGAATTTAGAAGACAAAATCCAAGTTTCTCAATATCTCTGTCTTTGATGTTCATTAAAAAGATTTGTATACCTCATGAAATGGGAGAGGACATACCTTTCTCACTCCCGAAATAATAAAATATGGTGTTGTTCAGAACACACCATCGCTTTTGCCATTCCATGCTGAAGAAACTGTGATCTGAAAAAGGGAAAAGATTTGACATATTTAATAGATGCTTAAAAATGATTTTAAAGGGATAGTTGACCCAAAAATTCTGTCATATGCAGCTTTTTGACCCTGCATCGACAGCATCACAACTGACATGTTTAAGATCCAGAAAGGTAGTAAAGACATTGTTTAAACAGTCCATGTAACATCAGTCGTCCAACCTTAATTTTATGCGAAAAACAACAAAAGCAACTAGTTTATTCAACAATTTCTTCTCTTCAGTGTCAGTCTTTGACACATGTTCACAATAATACCATGACAAAACTGTTAAATAAAGTCGTTACTTTTGTTTTCTTTGTGCAGAAATAGTATTCTTGTTGCTTCATAACATTACAGTTGAACCACTGATGTCACACAGACTATTTTAACGATGTCCGTACTACCTTTCTGGGCCTTGAACATGGTAGTTGCATTGCTGTCTATGCAGGGTCAGAAAGCTCTCAGATTTCATCAAAAATATCTTAATTTGTGTTTTGAAGATGAGCGAAGGTCCTATGGGTTTGGACCAACACAATGGTGAGTAATTAATGACAGAATTTCCATTTTGGGGTCAATTATCCCTATAAGTGATTATTGATGCTATGATTTTAAAGGTTCCTACCACGTCTCTTCTTCTCCAGGTAGCCTTGCTTTAGAATGTTACTCAGGTCCTGTGCAGCCACCAGAGGGATCTCTTCAAAAACTGTCAACCAGAAATCAAGGGAAATAAATTATAAAAAACTTTACGTAAAAAAATGTGTCTCATATTTTTTCATGTCACTACTGAAACCGTGTATGTTTTACTCTATTGGCGAGACTGATTTTAACTAAACCCATAAATTTACGATTAGGAAATATCCTTTCTCTCACAGCTACAGGGTGTGATTAGACAGGTCTCATCAATTTGATGTAAATGTGTTCAAGAGTCTGAAAAATCTGTGTGTGACTTTAAGAAATGTTACTAAATAAACAATAATACAGTTATGCATTTCTGTATTTTAGTATGTTTTAGTAGTGTTTAGTCTGCAAGTTAAATTTCTGTAAAGTGATGTGGTTGCTTCCAAAGCATTACTGTCAACTACCGAAAATGTGCAGTCGCTACCAAAACATGGGATGTTTTATCAAAAATAAATTATACTGAATTATCAACTAAGATGTTATGATAGTTTCTGGCTCATCGTATATTCAAATGAATGAATCCTTAACTTTGAAATCAGTATGATCAGCTTTTTGCCTTTTACAAAGAAAAACTGGACTCAAAATACAACAAACCTCCTAAATTACACTTGAAATGTTAAAAATGTAATTGTTATGGATTTACCTTATATATTTACAATCTAGATGTAAGCAAAATTAAATTAATTAATTAAATTATTATTACTGTGTTTCGGTAGTGACAAATTTGGGGAGAAGACAAATATTCCAAAACTTTCTGAAAATACAATATGAGAAATAACTGCACAATTACTAGAAACGTGTACCTTGGATATTATACAATTTGCATACATGCACATTTTTTGGAAAAAGACGTTTTCAAGACATTTCCAACTCTGACGCTTGGACCAATTCTGTAGAATGGCCTATATACACACACAGATATTTGTAAATATAACATAGTTGCTATATATGATAAATATATATATTTAGATGTATGATTATGTAGCTTTTGTACCTCTAAGATTACCCTTTTCTCTGTCATCATAACCTCTACGGTGTGAGGAAAAGGGGGCCCACGGATAAAAAATTGTCCCGGGCCCCTGATGGCACTGCTAATATGATGACAACTATAATAAGAATATATCAAAATGTGGCACAGAGCATGCTGCACTTTAATCTGCACCCACGTGCCTATTTTTAGCCGGTTTTCTAGGGCATGTGAAAGTGGCAGCGCAGGCGAACAATTTGCTGCAAACGGGGAAACGAGACACAAATCCTCACCCTCGCTTTCTAGCTTTCATCAACTTCTAACCTCAAGAGCTAAAAGAGAGCGTAGGCGACAGGTGGGCCTCCGGGCACGCTACCAGACTTATTTAAAACTCATTTAGACATGAGCAGATGCTTCCTTCCCTGCACGCTGATGTCGATCTCTGTGGCATCTCTTCTCTTTGAGCTAAGGCTGCCATTCGATGCATAAAACAGACCGTGTTATGCAGTCAACTGTGCAGCCATCTTGTCATCGGAAAAAAATGTCAAAAGAACAACAGCTTGGAGAATCTAATGCCTCTATAAATAAGCCTCAGCTCATCAAACGCCCCCCAGTTTGCGTGACATCACCATCGAGATCTGTAGCCCCGCCATGTTACGTGTCCAGTTTATCAGACAGATGACCATCTCGCAGAGGAGCCCTTTGACCCTCGCTCACATTCACGAACACACGTGAGGCTTTTTCGTACACACGGTCACATCTACGCTGTCATAAATACAACTGAACTACACAGTGTTTGTCAAGGGTAAGTTGATGTATCATCGAAAAAACCGAGGCCTCGGCTCAGCCACTTCTCTGTTCATTTTTCTCTTTGTCTGCTTTCGTCCCGACACCTTTTACTCCCCTCATCCATCCACATCCCCCTCTGTTCATTTATCTGAAAGGTCAAGCCCCGGTAATAGTTCAGAATAAACAGAAGAAATGTGAGAATGGCGTACAATTAACAGTCTCTCTAATCTTCAGACACCTACTGACAACCTTCTTCCTCAGGCCTTGCTGTCTGACCCCATAGTGCGGGCAGAGACTTAAGCAATGGCAAAATGAATGGCGAATTTGTGTTCAGTCATTCTTCACAACCTACGACCTGCCTTTCTGAGGAAACCAAACAGTGGGCGTTTCTGGCCAGTCACTATATTCGTGATTCTTCCACAGGGTAGCAGTGTAACCAAACATTTCACCTACAGAAAAAAATGGCATGTTTTTCTATTCTGAACTGTCTCCAAGGAAACCCAAGATTCTGATTGGTCGAACAGACGCAACATTTAACTTCAGTCATTTCCTTCAAACCAATCAGAGCTTGATATATTTAAAGCCACAGAGGACAAAAAGTTACAAAAAAAATCAAGAGTTACATTTCTGTCTGTTTCTTACATTGTCAGTTTTCTTAAATTCGACATGCTTTTCTAAACATGCACATCATAAACAAAATCATTTACCTCTGTAGAACTATTAAAGTGACATAAAAAATGCACACGGCACCGGATTTTCATTTCGCCTATAAATTGCATTTTTAATTATTCAGAGCAGTGAGGTTTGTTAACTCTCACCCCTTGCATTCTCCCTCCTTAATTAGCATAAGGCCAATCATTTCCATTTAAACGTGCTGTGGATGTTTATGAATATTTCAGAGTGTTACATCACCATCGTTCTCAGAGGCTTTGTGCTGTTTAGCCTTTTCCAACTTCATTTATTTTCTTTCCTCATGTTGTTTATGAAGTATTCAAAGCCAAAAATGGAGCATCAAAAAAAAAAAAATCATACATCAGAGTACTTATATATTTAGTTTTCGCTAAGCAGACGTCCAATTCCAAGCTTGATTTTGTCAGCAGAGGAACACAAAAATGATGTGGGGAGAGGAGAAAGGGAGCGACACAAAGCTAATGACTTTCCTCCAGGCGCTCTCGGCGGCTGCTAGACGCTTTGTGGTGATGCATGGCACGGCCTCTGCGATGTGGCAGGGCGAGATTGGTGGAGTGAGGCATTGAGCGTGCCATGCAGAGGGACGTTCATCAGTGCCACGGCAGCAGCAGAGCGGCGACTGATGCCACGAGAGGAGCTCGGCGGGATACGGGAGAACCGAGAGATGGCCGGCCCAGCCTCCCTCCCCCCTCCTTCTGCAACATGGAGGTAGGCACAGCTCCAGGTCACACTACTCCTATCACTCCGCAGCACACCGCCTGCCACCACCAATGGGCTGCTGTGTTTACTCCTCACGGACTCGTTCGGCAGAGAACCCTTTTGTAACAATGACATGGAAAAATTTGACAGCGAGAGCAGCAGGTCTCAAATGAGCGGCGAACAAAACAACCTCATATACTATTTAATTAATTACCAATCGTCATAAGCTCATATCAGGTATTCATATCGGATAATAAAGCTGGGCTCTGTGCGCATTTAACATCCTCACCAACATGCATAATACTGCGCTCACAGGTGATGTTATGAGCACAGCAGGTGATCCAGCTATAAAAATCTGATTGATGCTGTAATGATCCGAGGAAGTTAATGTAAAACACCATTAAATAGCATCACAGTTGAGTGGCTATGAGTCAGTGACAGGGCACAGTCAGCGGTGACAGATGCAAAGACCTGTCAAAGACATAAATGGAGCAAAATGTAGATTAATACACACATTTATGATTGTTTTCATTTTTTTAAATAGCTGACAAAGCTCAGATAATTAAAATGCTGCTTTAAATATTGTACAGTCAAACCGGAATTTTTTCAGACACCTTCGACATTTCTCACATTATCACAGTTTATTCACTATAGTTTAGAAAACGGTAATAAAATATGACTGAAAGTCAGAGTTAAAATGTGCCAGAACAAATTAATCTTGATAATGTCAAATAACTTTGATAGAAAGGTATGTAATGGATTACAGACAACCAACAATTTAACAATTACCAAGCAACGCTTAATTTTGTTCAGTCTGTGGTCACATGGTCAGATCAAAGTGTCTGAATAATTTGTGGTCCCAAATTTTTTTTTTTTATCATTTTTACTGGTAGTCCACTGTATGAAGGATTTTTGGGTATAATATGTCACAGTTCACTTTATTTTGCTATCTTCACTTACAGAAATGAACTACAGTGTCCTGCACCCACTAGTAAAAAATATCAAAAATTATATCTGTTGTCTGAAAAAAAAATTTTTTTTGACTGTATATTTTTAGTGATCTGCGATCAGTGATTTTTTTTTTCCCCTCTTCTATGTTTGTCTGTTTATTAGAGTTATATTTATCAAAATGCACATAACTGATCAAATTATGAAATATTTTGGGAGGACTGCATGTCTACATTTCCGAATGCAACCATCAACACAATACAATGATTTACTGCAGATTCTGTGGACACAAAAGTCAAGACCACTAACATATTTACACTACTGATTAAATTAATCCATGAAAGATTACTAACAGATCATGTTATTACATTTGCATACTGAAGCTTTACATTAATTTATGGTTTGTTGGGATAGGACAATATTCGAAAATCTGAAAAATGAGGGTGCAAAATAATCAAAACACTGAGAAAATCGCCTTTAAATTTGTCCAAATAAAGTTCTTAGCAATGCATATTACTAATCAAAAACTAATTTTTTATATATTTATGGTATGAAATTTACAAAATATCTTAACAGAACATGATCTTTACTTAATATCCTAACAAGTTTGGGCATAAAAGAAAAATCGATAATTTTGACCCATACAATGTATTTTTGGCTATTGCTACAAATATACCTGTGCTACTGGTTTTGTAGTCCAGGGTCACATTTGTCTAAATAAATAAAAAACATCACGTTTTTCATTTTTAATGCTACAACAAATTTTGATATTATAATGTACAGTATGAAAATTAATATGTGACCCTGGACCACAAAACCAGTCATAAGGGTAAATTTTTTGCAATTGAGATTTATGCATCACCTGAAAGTTAAGTAGATAAGCTTTCCATTGATGTATGGTTTGTTAGGGTAGGACAATATTTGAATACATGGAATCTGAGGGTGCAAAAAAATCTTAATATTGAGAAAATCGCCTTAAAAGTTGTCCACATTAAATTCTTAATAATGAACATTACTAATCAAAAATTAAGTTTTGATATATTTACAGTAGGACTTTTAATATCTTCATGGAACATGATCTTTACTTAATTTCCCAATGATTTAAACGAAAGAAAAATCAATCATTTTGACCAACACAATGTATTTTTGGCTATTGCTACAAATATACCTCAGCGACTTAAGACTGGTTTTGTGGTCCAGGGTCACATATTCATTTTGATGACATTTGAGAGTTTTAACAAATTATTAGCATGTATATTAAACATTTTCACACTATATAGGTAAACGATAAAATTCCAATATCAAACAATAAGCCAAAAAGACAAGATGCCTGCGTATACAGTATATAAACAGTGCAAGAAATCTGCATCAGATCGATGCCCTATCCATGTCTTCCAGTTACGCGCCGTGTGCACGGGACGCACGGGCCTGCGGCTGACCTCTGTGTGAACCTCAGAGATGAGGTGAAACAGAAGGCACGAGGGTCCCTGGGGGGCTGAGGGGAGAGGCAGGGGAGGAATGCTGATCAGGGAGAGATGGAGAGACCGGAATTACTGCGCTCTCCTGTACAGCACTTGATTAGAAAAAAGGAGCACTCCGAGCATCCTTAGCCCCCCTGTACCGCACACCAATACGCAAACTGCACACAGAGAACAGCAAATTGACACATTTTTCCTCATTAAAGGCAAAGGCAGTGGCCTCTGTGCGATGCCTGCGCATAGCAAACATTAGGAGGGTGAGAAAAAAGAAGGAAAGGCATTAGGGAGGGGGGAGAAAAAGACTGAACGAGAGAGATCCCTAGGTGAATGGCTCAATTGAACATCACCTCTCTAAATTGTCCTTAACAAGAACTGATTCGATTTGAATGAAAAGGATCTGTTATTCACAACATGAGACCCGAAATCATGCAGCCCCTGAACAGTTTTGCAGTATTACTTATTATTTACAAGATTCCAGGATGGACCTTTAGCCGGCCTCTGTTTAAAGGCGCAATTGTGGGCTTCACACATGATGTGGGAAACCATTTAGCATGCTTTAGTGCCACAACATTGTTCCTTTACTGACGAGCCGCACCGTACGAGAGGAAAATTTATAGTCTGGCAATGAGCAGAGAAAGCAAAGGGGGTCCTCCGTTGAGAGACCAGAGCTCTATAAATTTTACCCCCATATATTATGACATCCATTCAAAAGTTTAACTGCAAATACTATAATCCTGAGATGGCAGAGAGGTGGACTGGGGTGCGACAGCCAGAGGAGATATGACTCGAAAGCAGTGTCATCATCACACACGGCCGCAAAGAAAAATGAGCTCGGCGAGATGTGGAAATATACTTAAAATTGTGGAGCTGAGGCGTGAGAAAGCTTGGAATTCGGTGCTGTCGGTTATAGCCAATTCACAAAGAAAAATGAACTAACTAAACACGAATATACCATAGAAAATGAGTGTGTGTTTATTTCAACAAGAATTATGAGCAGGTACCTATTTTTGTTCTTTTTAATAAGTGCTACAAAAAACAAAAACACAAATATGAAAGGATGTTCATTTATTTTACACAAGAAACTAATCAAATCTAACACCTTTGTATTTAACAAAATCAAAATGACATTGTGCCATTAAGCCTTGGAGTGTATAATTCAAACAAGCATTTGTTATTTATTTAATTCTTTTTAAATACAGTATTGCATTGCTGCTGCTGCTGTATTAGCCGTTCAATATAATTTCGGATCCATTTACAAGACACTCTGTCACAAGCGAATGTTTTGAATGTGGGGAGAAATTGAGACATTCCTATAAGAGAAGAAAAAAAGGGTTGAGATGGGGAGTGTTGTATTTCGGGAAAGAATTGTAAAAGCATCAGTTTAACCAATTAGAAAGTAACTTCAGTGCTAAATTATATGCCCACCACCCTCCTGAGGTGACAGTGCAAGCTGTAAGTCTGTCCAAATATAAGGAATTTACAGGACAAAAAAAAAAAGAGGTAAGCATGTATAATTTCTTCTGTCTTATATAACTGATCATGTCAACGGATGCTAAATAACTGTTAACGTTTAATATGCAGTTAATTAGTTTCATTTAAAATATAACATCACACGCAGAGCTTTTAATTTATGTTTCAAAAATAGGCCTTTAGAAAAATATATAAATATCATGGCCAGACGGGTTTGTAACACTAATGTAACACAATTTCAACTGGACCCACGAAGACTGCAATGAATGAAATTAGTTTTGTAAGAATTGCTCGGCTGTTTTATATGCATTTCTTCCACATTCGTTTCCAATTTTATATGCTAAATAAAATTTAAATATTAGTTTTGTAGCATGACAATAATAAAATAAAAATCCACGCTTTCTCGTAGTCGACACTGATGTTAAAACAACATATACTTCATAGTACTTTCTACTCTCCCTATTGCAGCTATCGATTTTATTAAATTAAATTATATGATTACACATCACTTTGACGGTAAATATAAAAATAAACAAACATTATAAAGGTAAAGGAAAACTACTGGAAACCTCCGCCGTCTTATATGTTTGTTTTTTAGGTTTTCTTTTAACAGTTTTGATATAAGAACGATGTAATATGCCAGCCGACACGTGTCGACTGTCTGCGGACCGCAAATCAAGATTCATGATATCGAGCATCGATCACATGAGGAATGCAGTACGGTCGTAAAGTTTGACGTGTTTGTTAACGCTCACATACATGTGTGCCACACAGGTATTTATGACCGTCTGATAAACTCCAGAAAACTGCTATTGTGGCTCTGCTTTATTTAACAGTGAATGAGTGAGTGAAAATCATCAGATTTCGCATTTGAGAAAAACATGAAATTCGATAGTGCTAATTGATAACCTAAAAGTGTCGTTTAGTTTATAGCCTATAAAGCGTGTAAATATCAGCAGAATTTATGTAGTTTTAATCCACCAGGGGGCGCGTGTTAAGTGAAAGTGAAGGTGCTCTGTGAAGAAAGCTGAACTTCGACAACACTGACTGTTCTAAAATAATTCAATAATACATACATAAAACGTAAAAACACAATCTAACATGTATCAGAACATAACAAACATTAAAAAAATAATTACATTTTACATCTTATATAAATATCAGTACTAACATTTCTCTCTGTTTCTTCCAAATGTTATATTTAGTTTGTGCGTGTTTAAGATTGTAGGATATATCTCGATTTTTATCAGGTTTTAACAAACCCCTGGTTGTACTGGTTTCTAGTAGACCTATAACTCCAAACACCGTTCACTTTTAAAAACACTTGATTTATGTATTCATTCATTCTTCTATAAACAATCAATAAACTGTACTAACACAAGATAGTGAACCGGAAATGTTTCGACGCAGGCAAAAATAAGACATCACAAAATATTATTTTATTTCAGTAGGCTATTTGTAAATCGAATTAAATAATGCATTATATGCATATGAATTATAGGCTATATCTTATTTCACTCACTAGAATTTAGAGTTTGAGAATATTTTTAAAGCTAAAAAAGAAATTATCAGTGGCGTTGTTTAGTTTTCTTATTATAGCCTATCATTATGTTAAACTTTCGTTTCCAAATAATAATAATAAATACCTTTACTTTTCCGAGTGTTATATTTTTAAATGATTTTCGTATTCTATCATTTTTGAGAAATTCGTTATTAAGCCTGTGTACGTATAGCTGTATTTAATAACCAAAACGAACAATTCACATTAGAAATATACTTTCTCAACATCTTAATAGGGTAACAATTTACAATAAGGTTCCATTGGTTGTTAGTTAATGTATTAACTGCCATTAACAAACAATGAATAATACATTTGTTACAGGATTTATTCATCTTTGCTGATGTTAGTTAATGAAAATACAGTTGTTCATTGTTAGTTCATGTTAGTTTACAGTGCATTAACTAATGCTACCAAGTTCAACTTGGATTTTTAATAATGCATTAGTAAATGCTGAAATGAACATGAACTAAGATTAATAAATGCTACAGAAGTATTGTTCATTCTTAGTTCATGTTAATTAATGTAGTTAACTAATGTTAACTAATGAACCTTATTGTAAAGTGTTACCCTTAATAGTAATTTGCGTATAAATGTTGTCTTTGTGGATTTTTGTATAGGTCTACAGTGCAGAACTGCATGTGTCCTTGAGTAAATAAATAGAAAGTTCAAAGGCTTCAACTGCTAAATGGCAGAACTACAAAAGCCAACAGTTACACATCTGTAATCTTAATCCAGCCATATAGAAGCTCCTCTTTATAAAAATAAAACTTGTGCTTTATTTTAAATAATTTATTATATACACAACACAAATCTGGAGACAATTTTCCATCTTGTGCTACTCTGTAAAATTTAGAAGAGAGCAGGATAAGTTAACCTGAAGTGTTTTTATTGGCTCAAGATTGCTTATGGACTGTAGCCAGGCATTGTTGTAACAAAAAAATCACTTCACGGAAAATCCTCAACTTGTGATAACATTAAGAGGATTTTTTCGGTCGTACACTGAAATCTGTCATATCAAGGCCCTGCCAGTCATCATGAAAAGGATTTGGTTCGGTGGTTACCGATGGTTGTGTTTTATCACACACACTGCAGCAATGTGCATTACCAGACCAGAAATCTCCTAAACTTAAATATAGCCTCTCACTCGTGAAGCTCCTTACTCAAATTCAGAACCATGTGGGGGAAAAACTCTTTTATGATTATTACATGTTTCAACACTCAATTTAAAACATATGGTAAATTAGGCAATTAGCATAATATTTTCCATTTTGGACAGATAAATGATACCTATGCAGGCTGACAAATCATAGGGTAGAAAGACATTTCATGGAAAAACGGTTCGTCTGGTCAGTTTAAAGATGTGAAAACATTCCAAATGCTGCTGTAGAACAGACCTCAAAGAGTCAGAAACGTCAAATGGATTATGTCAGCAAATACAAAGACACAAAAAAAAGTTCTTAACTAGTGAATGTTCATTTCCAGCGTGAAAACACTCCACAAATGACCTTGTGAAACACAAGCAATCGTAAATATTAAGAAAGCAACAGACCGATTGCCAAGAGCAAATCTGCATTCAGCTAAAACCAAAAAAGACACAGAAGACATTTAAACAGCACTCCCTCCCTGTGGGTGTACAGGCGAACACACCTACACACGCTTTCATTTGTTTCCCAATGAAAGCATCAGGCCACCTGGGCCTTGCATCGAAACTTCATCAATCTCCAGAAATGGAATCCAGTGGAGAGAAAAATCAAATTCTCATTTGCAAGATGGGTAAGGGGGAGAGGAGAGAGAGAGAGAGAGAGCTGGAGGTACCTGGGAAGGCTAACCTCTAGCTGAACCCACAGCATTGAATCGTTTTGCCATTTGTCTGCGATACTGACAAGCTGCAAAGAAGATTAGACACTCAAGGTTGTGACTTCCTATTCTGCTTATTTCATCCCTTGCAAATCATGAAAGACTTCCTCTCCTCACCCACGGTAACTTTTACTAGACCGAGACGTATTATATCGAACACAGAAGCAATATTTTCCTAACCAATGAAAGAAAAGGCATGATGAATATAGTGATGCACGCTCTGTTGACTCATCATTGCACAATGAATAGGGCGACTGACAATGATATGACATTAACAGTTGAAAATCTCCTCCGAATGATCAGCATACTGGGCAGGAGGAAAAGTGAGAGCGCGTTTGGGTGAAACAGTGAAATTACAAACGAGCGAGAGACCGAGCGAGAGCAAATATCAGCATTTTCTGCAGCATCGCAGCCTTCTGAGAGTGAGGTGAACTTTTGAACCCGCGTGGCAGAAGCAGCGATGCACTGAGGATGCTCGGCTCTAATATGTGTCTATTTCAATTAATTAATGCGAAGGGAAACAGAGGGTGGGAAAACGACAGCGCGGAGGAAAGATGGTGTCATCTTTGCTGAAGTCATTTAACGTGCCCTATGAAGCCTGCCGATGCCTCATACTTTACTCTTTCTAACCGCAGCAGAATATTAATCGCGATTGGAGGAAATTAATGGATGATTACTAGAATGGACAGAAAAAATGGTTCAGCCAGTGAAACTTTATTTGAACTGTGTGTTGCTATGGCAGCTGAGGTCAATAATGTAGACTCAGTTGCCCTAGACAGAGTTCAGACAGGTCACCAAATGACCAGAACAAGACCCAGGGGTCAAAAGTTTACTGTAGGGAGGAAGAAACACTCAAAGTGTATGGAGAGGCTACGTGGATGAGTACCAGCTGACGGCGAATCACACGCTGTGGTCACGTAAGGTGTTTACAATCACATGACTTCACCTCGGTGTGACCACATGCCACTGCATGAGGATAAATGTGACCCTGGACCACAAAACCAGTCGTAAGGGTTCATTTTTTGAAACTGAGATTTATACATTATCTGAAAGCTGAATAAACAAGTTTTCTACTGATGCATTGTTTAGAACAGGACAATATTTAGCCGAGATAAAACTATTCAATCTGAGGTTGGAAAAAAAAATCTAAATATTGAGAAAATCTCCTTTAAAGTTGTCCAAATGAAGCTCAAAAGTGAAGTTTTTGTATACTTAATATCCTAATGATTTTTTTGTATAAAAGAAAAATCGATTATTTTGACCCATGCAATGTATTGTTGGCTATTGCTACACATCTACCATGCTACTTAAAACTGGTTTTGTGGTCCAGGGTCACAAATATGACAAAATGAGGCCGAACTTCAGAGCTCAGCTAAAATCCTTGACAGTAACCGTGATGATGACGAAAATGAGATTTGCCTGTTAGGCTGGTCACTTTAGTTCGCAAAGGGTCGCGTAATTGCCAAGCTAAAATGTCTTTTTCATTGATGCGAGCTCTTTTTGGACTCTCCAGAGAATCATTACAACAATCAATTTCTTAACCAACACAACCATTAATTTAGAAGCTCTAGGATCTTGAGAAAAAAAATCAAATTTACATCTTGATGATCTAATTTGCGATAAAGAAACAACTTAACTCTGAATCCTTGGCCTTTCTGATTGGCTTCTCCAGCTTTGCTGTAGAGCTGTGGTGGGGTAAGATAACAGGAACGAGAGGGGCTTTTGTTTCTGGACATAAATCAAGTCAGTGCACACAAAGAGCCCAGAGCATGTGCAGCCTTTGATAGGACATGCATTGATATTAGCCTCTTAAACACACAAACTCCTGTCAGACTGACAAACCATACACCTTTTCTGCTCTATTTGTTATTATTAGCAAAATGACTGGTGGATTGGAGTCTTGTGTGTGATGTTTTTATCATTTTAGCAATCAAACATCTACCACTCAGGGCATTCAGAGTGATTCGAATGTTTCTTCTTTCTACAACTTTTGCATTTCCTAAACTTGACCTGGCAAAATATCCACCCCGCTGTGAGGCTCCTCCTGCCCTGGGCTTCTCCCATCCTCGGCTGCAGGGCTGCTGTCATCCAGACGAGGCTGCAGGCACGGTGGGGTCAACCGTGCGGTCTGCGGGTGAAACTCAGTTCACATTACCATACAGACAGGGGCCCTGACAATAGAGCGCCCATCTGTTCCTGTCAGCTATAACAAATCTAGTGTCAAACCTCCCTCTGGAGACAGGGAGGCAGCGCTGGCTAAATGAAATAACACTGACTCCTCCCATCGACGAGTCAACTGCTGCCCGTCCTCCAGTCAGGTTAGAGCACAAGCAGACACAGTCAATTTCCCTTCCTCACACAGGCGGGCATGTGACATCACCGAGCGAGTAACGGTGCAAGAATTGAATGCCTGAACTATATTTACCCTCCGCTACAATGAGGTAAATTTGAAAATATCAGCATGCAAGGACACCAGCTCATTCATATCACATATGCATTTTGTTTTTCATTCACTAAGCAAAAAAATCAGAAGGGCTCTCAGCGTGGAGCGTCCTTATTGAATAAAAGGCAAATGAGAAAACAAACCAAATCTGAAGTGCTGAAAAAGGTGCACATTTGAATCTTAATCTCTCTAATTTCTCTAATGCTCCGAAATGCTCTCCCGCTCAAATTCCAAATGTCCTCTCGTAGGGTTTGATGTGAGATTCCCAACTGGTGAACTAAACATGAACCCTGAACTGCACTTGCCCTTGCTGGTCATTATCTTTATTGAAAGAGCGACATGATGCGAATCTTCTTCGAGTTACTCCTCTTTGACTTATATGCCTTTTCCGGCAAAGAAGCGAATCAAAGGAGCACATCCAGGTTTGACCCCTTTTGTTGCTAAATTACAAACAACATATAAAATAAATGGCACGATGGAGTATTCATTTTTAGCAGGGTGGTGAGAAGTTTTGTGTCAGTGAACAAGAAGGCGCATTCAAGATGAAAACAATAATTTATGGCTTTCACAAATAGCAATGCTGAAGCCTGACATTTTTTTCTGTTCAATCTGAAAAACAAAATAGTTCTATGAAGTCAAAATCGAGCAAAGAGAAAGTGAAAGCGAATCTGATTTTTCTTTGCCGGTCGCTAGAGATCAATGCTATTGACTTGAATGTCCTTTAATTCTTCTCTTTTAGCTTCTTCTGCAAAGCTGCAGGCTTTTGATCCCTCTGAGAAAATTGTCAGTTGTATGATGAGTGATAAAGAAGAGAAAATGGATAAAACGCCCCTCAGGTACAGGGTTGAGTTTCAAGACCAGCTGGTTACAGCGAAGCCAGGGATGATCAGTCACAGATCATGGCCCGAAGCAACAGCAAACAGCCCATTTTAGTAAAAAAAACAGCAGACACAAAACACAGATTTTGGGCCATTTTCAATCTGCGGTACATCCTGTTTTTTCCCTCTCTTTAAACTTTTGTTCCAGTTTGCGTTTTTCCAATTGTACTAGGCTATACAAGTGTAAATATACTTGGTGTCAGAAGGACAAGAAAGCTAACATTTGGACACCATTGTTAAACACAGGCAAACATGCCACGGCTTAACCCCGAGAACCTCGGCGTCTCATTCGCCTGCCACTAGAGGGAGCGCTTCATCTCTTTTGTATGGAGGGTAAAGACCACCTTCCCATTCCCCCTCCACACACTCCTCAATGCCAGCAGCAGAGTTGTGGGAATCCACTAGAGGGTGATCTGTTACCAAACACCTCCACTGGGGTATTTTATCACTACCAGTGAAACCCCCACAACAAGAAATGTGCTAAAGATGCTTAAGACAAGTTTCCTGTCTCAACTTATCAGAGCTTACATTCATTAGACATACGAGTAAACACGCTCATCTGCACAAACTCACGTTCGGTAGCCCCTTCCTCCTGGTAGTCGGAGGCCACTGACATATCATCTGAGGGGGCAGAGCGGCCCAGACTGGAGCTGCGGTTGTCATCTGAACTATCCTCAAGATTGGATTCAACTGGGATAAAAAATAAAAAACAAAAAAAACTTCATACAAGTAGAAACTTTGTGGAGTTAATTCAACAGACATACATAAAATGAAAATAATGTGGGAGGAAAATAGAATCATTTTTGTGAAACTGGCTTGTTTTCTAAAGAACCATTGTTCGGGGAAAGTCCGAATCTGAACGGAAATGTCGGTGAGCAATTAATTAGAATCATGAAACAGCTGTTCACTTACATCTGTGGGGGAATTCTTGCGGGTGTCTGCAAAAGAGGATTTAAAAATGGTTTCAGAAAAGAACATTTTGTAAAAGATAAAGAAACGGACTTAGCAATGTTCAAAAATTTTAACAAAAAGGATTACTGTATAATAACTGAGGTTCATGAAGCGGTTTGTATTGTTCCACTATCTTTCTTAGTCTAGATAAACATTTCAGATCTGCAATGAAAGCCATACTACAGATCCTAAAAGAATCGAAGAGGCGTTAGATTGATAGCAGGATGAGTATCTGTGTAAACACATGCATCTGTAAAGCAGCGCATTGCAGAGTTTGCAAATGATGCATTGACAGCTACGTATTCATGTTACCCAGTGCTGAAGAAAAAAAAAATGCTTGTTCTCCTTGCAAACACATTGTTTCAGCACAGCAAACCACAAAACCACTCCAACGGGTAAGCGCTGTAATTGTACTCCTTGCCTCTAAAAAGACAACAATAGAAGAACTGTGCAATTTGCTTCCTGTCTGTTTAACAGTTGTGTTTCATTTGTAGCTCAATTGGGAACACGGATTCTCAAGCTGCAAATAATTTGCTTTCATAAATTTACTTTTTGTGGTATTCAGTGTACAGTACAAACAAGCAGAAGCAAGTATGTGTCAGCTCTGATAGTTGCACGTGAATAAAACACTGTGACATCCCTCACCTCTTTTGGATGAAATTAAAATTTCGTAGGAGGATTTCCCTGGCCTCTCGAGCAGGGACACTGAGATTCTCATCCTGGAGTATCTCAAAAACAAACAGCTCACAGTCTAAAAGAAAAAAAGATAGAAAACAACCTCAGGAAACTGTTACATTAGTATGCTTGTAAGATACAAACATGACGATAATGGAATAATGGATGTTGTTGTATTTCAGCATGTGGAAAGAGGAAAAATCTGACTGTTAACTCATGGGGCATTGCTACTCAATAGAGCATGTTATGAAACACGCAAAGGACTGTTCTGCTCATGCAAATATCTTAGACGCCAGAAAGTGTAGATGACAATAGTCATCCTGTCTGTGTGTCGGAACAGAGATAACATCTCATGATGGCATCATTCATGATACCATACCATTTTGTACAAAATGTTTTACTCTAGGGTAAACACAGCAAAGCTAAATAATTAAAAAGAGAAAATAAAACTAATGAAATCATAAAATAGTCTGTAGTCAAGGTTTAAGAGCATAAACCACAGTTTGTTTACAATAATTTGGCAAACTAACTCTAACTTGTAAAAGAGAGTCAACTGGACATTCCAAATTTTTCCGAAAAAAAGTTTTTGAATTCTTATTCAAAATTCAAATATTTAAAACAAGCTTCTTTTTTTTAGGTTGACACATTCTTCACATTCAAATGTTGAAAAGTTAACAAAAACAAACTGACAAACTATAATTATACAGATAGTTACATAGTATATAAGCATATTGAAATAGAACAAAATTCACAACACAATGAAACACTGGAGAATACCTTTTAATAGTTGTCTGATGTCATCAACAACAGTCCCCATCTCTTACTCTCTGAGTAAGGCTCCACCAGTAGTAAAGGCTAATAAAATATGCTGATGTAAACGACTGAAGGTCAAAGAAATTCTGAATGAACTTGTTGGTCACTTGTCATCCCACAGCACGAATTCACAATGTGAAATAAAAAGGAATCGAAAGAGACATCCACACACATGAACCGGTCCGCGAAGCGGCGAAGAAGAAGAGGAAGTGCAAGCACATTGCTGTGAAAATGAAACGAGGCCAAAGAGATGTAGGCGAACTTTGTGACACACTGACTTCAGTCTAAAATTAACGTCAAAATCATTTAAAGATATTACTACTGAATGTGTCTTAGCCACCATATTTTAATTTTTACACCATACACCCATTTAAAACACAGGTGAGTAGCCTACACACAATTTGCTGTCATCGCTTTAAGCGTTGTCGTTTACAGCGATTTAACAGCACGGCCGAGATCAAAACCGCTGCAACTCTCTTTTAATCTCATTGTTTGCCCTCACCACTTTCTCATATCATGACCATCGATCATGACTATACCATCATTGGTCTAATGTGCAAGTAGTGGCGATGTTTTACCCACCTTTCAAGATTTAAAATGTTTACATAAGGTATAGGCCTGTGGACGTTAGATTGTTTACATAATCGTTGTATTGGTCGGGTTAGGTGAGTCTACTGAATTATTAGCATTTTATGCTAACGTTTACGACTGAACTCTTTATAAAATAAGCACACCCGTGGTAAAGCAACCACCCCAGGTCGACCGGTAGTGTTTATATTTGTGAGGAGCAAAATAACCTACTTTAGAAATCTACTACTCACCCTGAATTGCATAAACTAATATCAAAGAGCGTTGTTGTCACTAATGTACCTCGCTACCGTGGTGTACTGATAAAAACATTTACATTTTAAATTTTGCATGATTTTATTGGGATAATAAGATTTAGCCCTGTAGCTCTTTTTATTGGTTAACCTGTTCGTTTTAAACTGTATGTTGTTTTGTAACACACGCTGGTCTGCCCTGCGCTTCCCTCAGTCGATTGACTCTTGTTCATGCAGTGCAGTCTCTCTGATTCATTTGCATCATATCACAAAAGCTTTTGCTTACCTTTCACAATTGTTTGCAAAATTCTGAATCAGCAGTCTGATGCTGAGAGAGCACTTAATGCATGTGAAAGACCAAGGACTGCATCACATTGGGGCAGCACAATCTCAGTCTTTACATTTAAGTTATTACATTAATAACTGAGTTTAATCAGAGCAAGGACAGTTTATTTTAATTACGATAATATATAGGCTATTACGTTTTGTGCTGTGTATATATATATATATATATATATATATATATATATAAGAGTTAAGATGCAAAACCAGCTAAAATGCATTTTTATCAGGCTCAGATGTATAGGTTTCTATGTAAGTACCGGTACTTCTGATTGGGCTGAGGCTGGGAGTATTTGATGGATGTATAATATCTGACTCTGGACCACAAAACCAGTCATAAGGGTCAATTTTTCGAAATTGAGCTTTATACATCATCTGAATGCTGAATAAATAAGTTTTCCATTGATGTATGGTTTGTTAGGATGGGACAGTATTTGGCCGATATACAACTATTTAAATATATGGAATCTGAAGGTGCAAAAAATCAAAATATTGAGAAAATCACCTTTAAAGTTGTCCAAACAAAGCCCTTACTAATGTATATTACTAATCAAAAATTAAGTTTTGATATATTTACATTTTTACATTTGATATATTTACAATTTTACAAACTATCTTAATGGAACATGATCTTTACTTAATTTCCTAATGATTTTTGGCATAAAAGAAAAATCTATAATTTTGACCCATACAATGTATTTTTGGCTATTGCTACAAATATACCCCAGCAACTTAAGACTGGTTTTGTGGTCCAGGGTCATATATGTGTCAAGAGCATTCACTCAGTATCATTATCTCATTTTTGACCGAGATGGCTTTTAGCTGGTTTTGCATTTGAACTCTTCATATATATATATATATATATATATATATATGTGTGTGTGTGTGTGTGTGTGTGTATGCATACAGACACACTAACATAATATGTGTAAGAAAAAAGGGAAAAGAGAAAAAGAATAAATAAATAAATAAATAAATAAACTATGTAACTTTTAAGGGGGGCCTTTAACAAGGGTCCATTTAGCCCAAATAAAAAAATCATAAATAGTTGTTTTTTAGTTTTTTATTTTGTTTGTCTCAAAATATATATGATCATTTGAGGAATTCTCATTAGCTAAACAATTGTGCAATCAAAAAATGATTATAAGTTAGATCTAATTTAATAAAAAACATCATTGCACGTGATGACTTTATGGTTCATTTTGCAGTGTATAGCGACAAACAAGTATTTAGAAAAGTACTATAGTGTATTTTCTTGCTTTTTAATGTATTTGGAGAAAAAAAAACAAATCGAATGAAACTTTTACCCTAAGGACGTTTATACATTATACATACACTAACATAAGCATTGCCTTTAAGACCAAATGTAATAGCCTACTCGTTTTTTTTTTTAATGATGATTGCCTACGCAAAAAAGTCGTTGCCACGATGGAAGGTTGTTGTGGGTTGTTTCCAGAGCATTGCTTGATGGTCGCTTTCTGGCCAGTCCAAAAGAGCTCACTTAAGTCTTTATAATATCACATAATATTCTAATCCCCTTTGGCTTTAGTTGATTTTTCAGTATAACCTTTTATCATCTGTCCAGGCAGGAAGAGTGTTTTTACTTACAAATACAAACAAGTCACACAGGTTATGCACATAATACTTTGGGTTTCATTTAATAGGAGTTTGTTCAAAGCAAAATCCACTGTACAACATCACTGATAATCTAGAAAGTGGAAGATTTAATTAAACGTGGCTCTAAAAATGTTAGAGCTCATATTTTGTGATGTTTACCAGTTAGCTAGGTGTAAGGCGTTGTGCACAGGTACAGGGTGGAGGGAGATCATAAAAGAAAAACATCTGAATGGAAAAGGGGGAGCCGAATTCCAAGGAGAGGACATGACCGAATGACCCCTGCGTCACTGTCCCTGCAGCTATGGGCCCCGTTGTGAAGGCAGATAGAGGAATGAGCGTGGCCCTCCACTCCAGCATGAGCACTGCCTCCTGCCTGCTGGGCACAGCCATATGAAAGGATCTTGCCTTTGTAATCCGCCCGGGATTACACCTCCCAACAATGCACAGCTGAAAGAGCGACAAAGACCCAGTATCAAACACAGGCCTGGGCTGATGAGAGGAACCTGCTATGATCTCCTACCACCAACACTGCCATCAGCGCTTCTCATCTCCCCAAGAGAGCTCTTTTAGCATTCGCCCACTCCTTTCTTCTGTCCCCTTATCTGGGAACACAGGCTTTTTTATCTCTGCATTCCTTTTCATTTGCGTTTCACTTGGGGGAGGGGCAGAACTCTGTCATCTGAGAGTCCCCCCCCACCTCTCAACCGCCCCAACCTGACAGAAATCACACTCCAACATGGTCACACACCCCTCGAGAGACTAGGGGTCAATATGAAGGCACTGGAACAGTTTCAGAGTTTGTCGTCTTTCCCATTATGAGATTCAATTACTATCAATCGGCTTATAATGCGTTTCCTGTTAAATGGTATGAAAACATTTTGGCCCGTGCGAAGCCTTAGGCTCATCTCTGTCGCCGAGTTGACCCTTTGAACTCCGTTCTGCTCCTTGCTGCTAATTAACCTCCCCACACATGCACAAGACACTTCAGGCACTTACAGGCAGCACTTTAGAAGATGTTTGTGTGGGTGTTTAAGGACCTGTGTCGTAAATATTTCCGAAGTAGATCAGGGAAAGTATTATAGTTTGTCTAAAGGATTTCTAAGGTATCAATGTATGTCAACACCCACATATCAATCAAGGGGAACTACGCTACATCTCACAACAGCTCTTAGTAGACTTAATTCAGTTTTTAATTTTCTCATACGCAAATGGCTACATTTTTTAGGACCACTTAAAGCTGTTGAAATTAATAGTTTTGGGAACTTCTAAGCTAAAAAAGTTATGTGACCCTGGACCACAAAATAAGTCTTAAGGAGCATGGGTATATTTGTTGCAATAGGCAACAACACACTGTATGGGTCAAAATGATCGATTTTTCTTTTATGCCAAAAAAGGATATTATGTAAAGATCATGTTTCATGAAGATATTTCCTACAGTAAATATATCAAAAGTTAATTTTTGATTAGTAATATGCATTACTAAGAACTTCATTTGGACAACTTTAAAGACAATTTTCTCAATATTTAGATTTTTAAATAGTTGTATCTCACCCAAATATTGTCCTTTCCTAACAAACCATACATCAATGGTGTATAAATCTCAGGGGTTTTTTTTTTAAAAATGACCCTTATGACTGGTTTTGTGGTCCAGGGTTACATATTATAAAATTTTACATTTTCCGATAAATTATCAGAGGAATATCTATTCATGTACATATGCCTAAAGGGATAGCTCACCCACAAATAAAAAGTCTGTCACAATTTACTCATCCTCAAGTTGTTCTAAGCCAATATGAGTTTCTTTCTTAGGTTGAACTTAAAAGAACATATTTTGCTAAAAAAAAAGTCAGAACTGATATGCATTTTCTTCTGTGGCATTTAAAGAAAGATATACACTACCAGTCAAACGTTTTTGAACAGTAATGTTTTTAATCCTTTTTAAACAAGACTCTTCACCAAGGCTGCATCAAAATACAGCAAATGCAGTAATATTGTGAAATATTTTTACTATTTAAAATAACTGCTTTCCATTTAAATCTATTTTCAAATGTAATTTATTTCTGTGATCAAAGATAAAATTTCAGCAACATTATTTCAGTCTACAGTGTCACATGATCCTTCAGAAATAATATTATTATGCTGATTTGCTTCTTCTGAACTTACTATTCATCAAAGAAACCTGAAAAAACTATACTGAGCTGTTTTCATCATCAAATGTTTTCTGAGCAGCAAATCTGAAGGATCATGGAGTAATGATAAAAATTCAGCTATTTTAAATAGTAACAATATTTCACTATTGTACTGTTTTTGCTGTGCTTTGGATCAAAAAGAAAACGCAGGCTTGGTGAGTAAAAGAGACTTCTTTAAAAAACATTAAAAATCTTACTGTTCAAAAACATTTGACTGGTAGGAAAACTGGTAGGTACATTCAAAAACAGCTAAAACATTCTACAGTTGTTTTTTTCTTTTGTATTGAACAGAATAAATAAAGTCATACAGGTTTAAAAAAAAACATGAAGATGAGTAAATGATGACAGAACTTTCATTTCTCTGTGAACTATCTCTTTTAAACATAATTACAGTTACAGTTTCATCATGATGCCACAAATTTTTTTTTTAGTTTTAGCATTTATTTAACTAAGGTTTTTATGATACAATGAAAATATGAAAAGTAATATCATGAAAATCTGATACTTTGTATAATTTGTAATAATTTTGATCATTTGTAGCTTTAGTGTGTGGTGCTGTAACTCATATTCTGCTGGTTGGACTATAAAGCCTTTGAGATTCAGAAGGGGGCGGTTGGTTATATCAGTATCCACTAATATTCAACTTTCACCGCCTTCTAAAAGAGACCAGGGAGGCAGTCCGTGAGATCAACGATCTGTCACTGATAAAATGAACTGTCAGCTTTCATTTGTCTCCCTCTGGCGCGCACTACCTGCCTCTCTAAATCATAAGAGTGACGGAGCACCGGTTACACTTTGCCAAGCTTTAAGATCCCTACAAACAAAACCACATGCAGGAAATTTGTCAATTCAATTATGACAAAAAACACTGAGAGCAACTGGCAATTTTCCAAATTGCCCTTTCTGAGCAGGTGCAATAACTTCACTTCTCTCTCTCATAATCTAATCAGTGTTATACTGTAAAAAAAAATCTTGCACATGTTTGTTTTTACGCTGCCTAAGCCAATATCTGTTGCTTGCTTACTGGCAACATCCCAGCTAGTGTGAGGCTTGTCCCTCTCGGTTACTCAGCTAATAAGGCGGTGGACTGATTAAATCACCTCGCGAGGACATGGATACGATTGAGCGAGAGGGGGATGGTCATATGGGGCTGCTCCAGCGCAAGAGGAAGGCTTCCTGTTCTTCCTGTTTTCACAGAGAGGAGGAGGCTATCTGCATGTGGCCACTGTCTTAGCTGTTGACTGTATGTCTGTGAAAGACAAGAAGACATATAAAATGACCCCCTGACCCCTGTTTCAAGCCCATGAATAGTGTATACAGTATTCTTTTTATCTCTTTGAGGTCACGCACCCCAGCGGAGTGACATGCTTCAGAGGGACTTGAACAAGACTCAGGAAGTCAAGCCAGGCATTTGATTTGTAAAAGACCCTCTGACAAGCACACCCAGCAGGGAGAGTATATACACTGCAAGCCTCAGATCTGCCCTAAACATCACCTTAAAAGTGACCTGACAGCAAAGGCGGTGTACCTGTCAATATGATTTTTTCTAGTTGAATTTTCAACATGAATTTTCTCTGAAGGTAACTGAAGGTACTGAAGGTAACTTTTTATTTAATATATTGTAAAATATAATTTATTCATGCGATGGCAAAACTCAAATTTCAGCAGCTATTACTCCAGTCTGAAGTGTCACATGATCCTTCAGGAAATCATTCCAATATGCTGATTTTGTGCTTAAGAAACAATTTTATTATTATCAATGTTGAAAGCAGTTGTGCATGATTTTTTTTCCAGGATTCTTTGATAAGTGGAAAGTCGAAAAAATATTTATTTGAAATAGACATCATTTGAAATATCATAAATGTCTTTACTGTCACTTTTCATCAATTTACTTAATCCTTGCTGAATGAAACTAGTAATGTCTTTCAAAAAAAAAAAATCTTACTGACCCCAAACGTTCGAACGGTAGTATGTGAATATATTGTCCTTGTGGGAGATTTATACATTACCAGTCAAATGTTTTTGAACAGATTTTGAAGAGATTTTTTATGTTTTTAAAGAAGTCACTTCTGCTCACCAAGCCTGCATTTATTTGATCCAAAGTACAGCAAAAACAGTACAATTTTGAAATATTTGTATTATTTAAAATAACTGTATTTTATTTGAATATATTTTAAAATGAAATTATTTCCTGTGATCAAAGATAAATTTTCAGCATCATTACTCCAGTCTTCCTGCTGATTTGCTGTTCATGAAACATCATTATCATCATTATTATTATTATCAATATTTAAAACAGTTGAGTGCATTTCCAAAGATCAGCATTTGTTTGAAAAAAAAATCTATACACTACATCATTCAAAAGCTTGGAGTCAGTATATATATATATATATATATATATATATATATTTTGGAAAGAAATTATAGAAATTAATACTTTTATTTAGCAAGGATGCTTTAAATTGATCAAAAGTGATTTCTATTCATCAAAGAAACCTGAAAAAATTCTACTCAGCTGCTTTCAACATAATAATAATAAACGTTTTTGAATCAGAATATTAGAATGATTTCTGAAGGATCATGTAACTAGAGTAATGATGCTAAAAATTCAGCTTTGAAATCACAGAAATAAATTACAATTTAAAATATATTCAAATAGAAAACAGTTATTTTAAACCGTAAACAAAATCACAATTTTACTGTTTTTGCTGTATTTGGATCAAATAAATGCAAGCTTGGTGAGCAGATAAGACTTCTTTGAAAAAACATGAAAAATCTTACTGTTCAAAAACTTTTGACTGGTAGTGTATATTTTTCCTCAAAATGATCAAATCTATGAAGTAAATGTTGCCAGCAATGTGATTTGCAATACTGTGCCATAATTTATCAGTATGTTCAGTACACCTTTTTTGAAATATTTGCCAATCTTACCTAATCTAAAAAACAGCCACTCCACTATTCACAAAATTACTGACTTTCTGATGACTACTGCTGACCGCCTCTTTCATAGATACACATCTATTTTCTCTCTCCCTGTCTTTCCACTAACCTATTTCTTTCCTCCACATTATTGTTTGAGGATGCTATTTTTATCCTCTCCTAATTCTCCGGTATCTGTGGACTGCTTCTCTTGCCCCACATTCTGCAGTGTGAGCCTTTTCTGCATGCTGACAACCTGGTGAAAAACAGCCTCCTCCTCCAGGCTGACTGAACATCTGTCTCTGCAGCACTGTAGCTCTTCCACCGATGCCCACAGATGGGAGACCCAGTAGGAGCCCAGAGCCACACAACCCAAAAGGGCAAGCAACAAACACGACATCCTTAATAACTTAAAGTAAACATCTTACACTGTAGCTTTTTTCCCCTTCTGGCTGACTAATTTATATATTTGCATGGTGTTTTCATCACTGATGTTTGTGCCATAAATGGAATGAAATAAATATGTTTTTAATTAGCGTCATGTCCTTGCTGACAGTTTTTGTCATTTGAGTTGCTGGACTGTCTTGGGATGGAATATAGCTTACATGAAGTGTAATAGCACAATTTTGTCATGATTTCACCTTTCAGTTTATGTGAATTCACTTGTTAGCTTAATATATAAATCTCAGTTGTCGTTACCTTAGAGCAGCATTTGATTAATTAACTTAAAATGTATTTTATTGTCTATTTATATTAGAGATTCAATTCAATTATAGTAGATAATTCATTTTGGAAAGAGATAACACTCTGCTTGACCTTTGGGAAGACACCCTTCTCATCCCCTGCTGGACAGGCCCGTGGCTTTTGTGAATTAATTTAGGCCTGAACTCTGAGTGAACCTGGTCAGTGGAGAGGGTGCTGACAGTGCGTGGCTGCTGGGGCAAATACTGCGCAAACCCAACACCCTGAGTAAATATTGGAGCAGTCCATCAGATGATCAGGGCAATGAAACAAGGTTGTCAAGTCCTTGCAAACTTTCTAGAAGAATTGAGGCAAATGGAGATAGCATCTAAGGTTAAACAGTTTTTTTTCTCTGTAATTGCTCACGTCTTCACTTCACGAATCAGACGTCCCCTGAAAAACATTAAATGAAATAAAGACAGATTCACAGTAAACGGTCTGTGCAAACAAAGGCCATTTGTTTTATTTCCTAGTGCATTTAGATAATCTACAGAATCTTATATTAGTGGTCTTGTCTAAGAATGTACAACTGAGATGCCAAAAATGGCCTTGCATGACTAAAAATCCTATACCTGCAATATCTACGCCAAGTAGGATTAAAACCTCAAATCTAGTTGGTGAGCGTTACGCTGAGCGCCAAGGAGTGTTTACATGTTTAGAGAGCCTGTAGGCACAAAAAGGTGAAAAGGTCATAGGAAGCCACCTGGTGTGTAATGCAACATTCCTCTTGTCAAACTATACAGACTAGAGCAACACTGATTTAAATTAGCTCCATTGTATTGCAACATCCTCTGACAAAGGACACAATCATACCAACATCATAAAGAGCCTTTTAATTAAAAGAAAATCAATAAATTGATTTCAATCGGATTAAATCCACAAACATGTTTCAGAAAAATAAAATTTATTTATCAGAACATCACAGGCCAGATTGTTTTCTAAACACATAAACATGTCAGTCTTTTCTACATTGTTTTTACTCTTTCAACAGAGGAATGATTCAGTAGTGCAAAAAAAAAATATTAACCTGATGACATATGATGAAAAAAGAACATTTAAACATCTTGCTTCAGACTATTAAGCATATACCCTGTTTTGAACCATAAATTCAGTAGCTCCAATGCAGCAAAATTGATTATTTTGCGTTATATAAAAAACACACATGCACGCATATTTTACGCTATGTCTAAAACAGCCGAATAAGTTAAATAGTTCCCACAGCATAATGATGAAACATAAGTTCGTTTGCCACAAAGGCACGTAATCATCAAATAGCAGTGGAAGAGTCTGAGGTAGGCGAAGCACCCGGGGACGAGCTGTTTGAGTTGTCTGCGCTTTGACCAGAAGAGCAAAGAGTCGCACGTTTAATTACGGAGGCTGTTCCTTCCTTTTCGCGCTTCTTCTGTTTCATTCTGCGATTCTGAAACCAAATTTTAACCTGCGTTTCATTTAGTTCGAGGGTGGCGGCCACCTCCACTCTGCGCGCCCTGGTCAGGTACTTGTTGAAGTGGAACTCCTTTTCAAGTTCGGTGAGCTGCTTGGTGGTGAAATTGGTGCGTATTATATTCTGCTGGCCGTGGATCCCATATTCGGTGACTTTAACTGAAAGAGACAAAGATATGAACAAAAAAAAAAACAGATTAGAAACCTCATTTGACTTTATTTTTTAATAATACGTACATTAGCTTTTACTCTGGTCACTGTTATTAGCCTTAACTCACCTGTTTTAGGAGGGTTCCTCTTGACTTTCATCCAGTCAAACGTTGGCGCCTGTTTAATGTTCGTCTTGGAGTCGCTGTCACTATCTGGGGAGACCTGGTACTTGTTGAACGAACCATAGCCGTGTGGTTCGTGTTCTCCATAGGGATATGACTGATAATGACTTGCAGAGACTGAGCCAGGCCTGCAGTTCGATTCACTGTATGCTCCAATGTTGGCTCCCATGTTCACGACAGAAAAAGCAGGGGACTGAAGACGCATGTGGTCATCTGCTTGAGTGAGAACGTGTTGATGTCCATGATAGTCCGAGTGAGGAGGTCGGGTTTGCTTGCAAAAATTGCTGTGTCCAGTTTTCCCCATGTCCATACTGATGTGGTATTGCTGCGAGTGAAGTTGTGAATAAGTTGTGCCATGAGTTTCGTGCGGCGTCGTTGTAAAAGTGTTTCCTCCGACTGGCCGTCCCTCGGGAATGTAACTATTTGTACTTGCACAAGCACTTGGCAAGTATTCTTGCTCCATAGGAAAACACCCAACCTTCGAACTATAAGTGTTAGCACCACGGTTATAAATCGTATAATCTAAGAAGGAATTCATTGTTGACTGACCAAGCAAAATTGATTAAGCAGGGTCAATATAGGCTGATGTGTGGTTCCAGTGCCCCTACAACCTCTAAGCAGTATGTCAAACCACACAAAGTTCTATCCGAGCTCATATCAGTTAAGTGACAGATCATGTGACTAATTTTGCACCAATAGTCGGCGACCTGCGGTAGCACTCTGGGCGTTGCAGGTGTCCATCAAACGATTCGTATTTACATGACAAACACATCAATCGAATCCACCCATCAATCTGATAAACTCGCAATGCAGGTCTAATGTGAATTAAACCGAGCACAGCAGTTATAACAACAAATTTATATTGTATTCGTGACGGCGCGGACAGCTGGAGTTGTAGCGAGCTATAAATAAACAGGCCCTAAAATTCATCATAAACAATATACACCACTGACTTGAAATGGTCAGCCTCAGAGTTTCTGTCTAGAGAGTTTCTTGTGCTAGTTTCAAATCTAAGTTCCTAATTGAACTGGAATGAATGAACCACCCCATATACACCAATTGCCTACTGAGATTGGCTTTATCTCACTCTCGAGATAAAGTGGGCCACCCTACTTTTTTAACATTGTGCTTAGATATAATCTTCCATTAAAATAAGGTTTGTGTGACGCTATAATATTTTGCTCCTACACAGAGGGAGTTTGGGAAACGCGTCTTTGGTTTCTAATTAGGATTCTTTCCTAAAATCTAAAGATCCGAGGTATATTTCGACTTTTTAGTTAAACTTAAAACCATATTTTTTTAATACAGGCGACATTCTCCATACAGAAAATTATTAATAAGAGTTGTAAATTGTCGATGTTTATATCATTTCAAATTAGCATAGGGAGAAGCAATACATAAATAAAAATAACACGCACTAAAATGTCAAAATGATAGGGCTATTAATTTTACACAATAATTTGACTGATTTATTAACCATAGTAACGTTTTTTAAATCAATCAAGTGGATTAATATCATGCCTATTTATCATTAAACATTCATTTTGAAAATAGTACATGAAATTTAATCATTTGAAGGGGGACTTTATATTATAGGTTACGCTCTAGGGAACATGGCAGAATAGCTTGTGGAAATTGTCCAGAAGAGACAGAGAATGCTACGCATTAATGTATAGACTGGATAACCATACCCAGATATGCTTCTCCAGTCATATTTGCTGAAGGACGTTTCACTGCAGATGCCATGTGTAAATAAATCTCTTGAAGCTTCACTCAAGACGGTGGTGGTGGATTGTTGAACAGTGATTGTCCAGCTAAGGCATTCTTTTCAGCCTACAGTCTTTTTTTGTCCCATCCTCGGGTTTTGAAATGAGATTTTTATTTTCTTCTCAGTAAGTTTGAGTAAACTGGTCATTTCCACATATCTCTGCGAAAATAAAGCTGAAGTGGAACTAGCTGGTCACTTGTATAAAGCAGTACGTGCTCTTTTTAAGACAATGATTCCCAGCGGGGGTTTCTTGTCGCTCCTGCGCTGTTAAAAAGCATATGAAATTTAAACCAATTACTCCATATATTTGGATCAAATTTGCATCAACAATATTTGAATTCATATTTTATTACTTTAATACACACTGATATGATTTTAGCTAACATTTCTCATGACAAATGTTTAATAGTTTCGTTATGTTACTGGTAAATCATTCAATTTTTATCTCTAAATAGTCGACGTATTTACTTACCACCAAATGATGCAGTGCTCCTTTTTGTGGCGCTTGCTTGAATTCTGTCATCCAAGAAAATTTGGTTTGGTAGTGCAGTAAGTCTAAACTTGTTGATTCCTGAAGTTATCTCTGGTAGTTTGCAGGAAGAAATATTTACTACTGTCTTGATTGAGGATGGTGAACATTCTTATCCTTGTTTTAACGTCCTCTTTCTTTATCTCGTTGAATATTCCATTTCACTGTACAAGCTAGTCTTTTGCGGTCGCTGACCCAATATTTTTGGGATGACAAATTTTGTCATTACGTTCAAATGCATAACGACTTTGTTACAAATAACTCCGCGACGATGCTAGACAGACGTTCTTGTTGTTGTTCGTTATCTGCATTTTCTGGACGGCTTTCATCAGTTATGTTGGTCCTTTCTGGGGGTTTAGCAAAACTCTGGCCTCTCGTGTCATGTGACAGTATGGTTCCGGAGGCCCGCTGGAAGATGACCTGCAGGGTCAGAGCAACACGGAGTGAGTCAGCGAACATGAATCCATCATCGCAACTAAAAGGGAAAAAAAGATATGAATAGTGTCTCTTCTGCCGAGTACGCACTGCCAGAAACCAGAACATCTTACTGTGCTGCTGACAAAAAGGTCTGTTTTTTGTTCATGATATAAGCTGCATATTGTTTAAAAATAACCGGCGTTAGCCTATGCAGTGTGAACAAATCACAAACTCAAAATAGGTTAAATGCAATATAAACGTATTTTAAAACAATTTTACCTGAAATTCGGCCATAGAAATATAAAAAATAGAATATAAATACATGCACATACAATTACTTCAAAATATCAAACGATTCATGAGAAAACTTAACCAATGACAAAATAATAGAGAACATATTTTCCTTTTAACTGCTTATTTTACTGGTAGGTACACCAAGGTAAAACAAATTAAATTCAGGGTGTCAAAATAATTCTACATATTTGGGAACAGATAGTGGTATCGGAACAATTCGTATGTTTTATGAACAACTTGTATGTATCAAAATTAAAAGAATTGTGCAATTTTCATTCTCGTGTTATTTAAACCTACAGTAGCTATACATTTCTCTGAGACATCTAATGCTAGAATAAACTCGTCTTTATTTTTTACTGTTATTAAAAGGAAGAATTTATTTATTAAAACAAAACTGTTTGGAATCGTATAAATCGTTAGGGAACGTATTAGGGAAAAATAATAATGCTCTTGAATCCCGAATGTAAGTACATAATATAAACGGTTATTATGACATCCATGGTAGAAAATAAAAGCTAAAGCAAATGAAATAAGAAAATAGAGGGTATTTGAATAAACTGTTTTTTATTTTTAATCGTAACTTGGGTAATAAAAACATAACCAAATATCGAAGAAAGAGACTAGATGGAAAAAACAATGGGACGGGGAGTGTGCAGTGGTACAGAAAAACGCACAAAGCCCAGTGAACTCGTCTTGAACCTTAGCCAAAGTACTAGGGCGATTAATCACCCAGACAGATCCTCCGCCATTCACAAACTGTGAGCTTATTCTTCAGCAGCTTGATTCCGTGGAGAGCTGGAGTCAAGTCACAAATCAGAGGGACATTTACTATTAAATATAATTTATGTAAGTGCACAGGCTAATTCACTCTAATCAACAATATTTAAAAATAAAATTAAAAAAATCCTTGCTGACAACAGCAACTGATTACTGTATATTTTCAGCTCCACTCTGAGGTCATACTGTAAGTGCCATTGAATATGAGTTATGTCGTCTGTATATGTACAATATAAATCAAAATATCTTCTTCACCATGACATGACAATAAAAACGCAATAAATGCTTACCTATAAGTGATACAAGCCAAAGGATCGAGTGAATCAAATTTACGGGTAAACTCAGCAGAAGATCCCGGTGTAATTATAATATAATCACTAATCAGACACACTTTGGAAAAGAACACGTTATAACGAAACAAAAAATACGCTACATTAGCCTAAGCATATTCTTTTTAAAGCCAACAATACGCTAAAAAGAAAACTTCCTCTTCTGGAAGAGGATTACAGATGTCTTGAATGTAAAAGCTGATGGAGGCAAAGAAGGACGTCTCTTGGAGTTAGCAATCGATATAAATTGAACTGCGAAACAAACAAAAATTAAGCAAGATCAGGATGTTGCTCTGAAGCAGTATTGACGTAGTGTACATACCAAACGATTAGAGTGTTTACCACAAATCAAGAATGAAGAGATGTGTGCTGTTTTCAGTTAAATAAGGTTGATAATGTGTCGTGTAAATTGGAAATGTTAAGTATAAGTAAATGCTGGTACAGATGCTGGTAAATATGATATTTAATTATTATTATACAGGCTATAGTTTACATACACACCCACACACACAGAGAGAGAAAGGGAGAGAGAGTATATGGCTGACAACTGAAACGCCTTCTCTGCAGAAGGATCATGAGTCCTGATTCTGAAAACTCTGGAACCTTTGCAACCAAATTTTCAAGAACCATAAAAATTTTAGGTGCTCTAATATGTCAGCTAACATCTTTACCATAAAACAGTTGTGAACGCTGGTAAAGGGGACATCTGTTTCGAATTATTCGTGCATGATATTGTAATTAGTGATGTTGAAGATGAGAGAGTGCCGCTGTCATGGGACGGTCCTGCGATCAATTCCCCAAAGGTCCAGGGGCCTTTGATCTCTCAAGTTGATCTCTAGTGTTCCATTGCTTTGCTCACGTCACTGTAGCAGTGGGTTCGTCATAGACGGCCTAAACTGGGTATAGTCACTACCAGACGAACCCATCCAGGCCTTAACAATTCAACCTTAAACATTTTATTGATATTACCAGTCCTTAAGCCAGAGACGTACAGCCTACAACAATCTACTTTAATGTAACGGCCACTTCACTGCATCATCGAGATGGACTAACTTAGTTATTAAGAATGTAATCTGTTACAATTGTATAGCCTTATAAAATATATGAGCATACACAAAAACCTCCAATAAAATCCAGAAAAATAACTTACATAACTAATCTACATAGACATAAGAATAAACGTTTAGGTACTTAAAGAAAATAAAGAGTCAAGTCACATAAAACAACTTATTCTGTAAAACATTTTGAACAAATGTTTGTTAGAGGGACACTAGTTTCTTACATTTGTAATCTTGTTTAGTTGTCACGACAGGCTGAATAATGAAATGTTTTCATATAATATTACTGAAATAAACTGATGAATTTCTATTCATGTTAGAGAAATGGAAAAAATATGATTCTCATTGTTGGCTTTTACGTGTTTTCTTCGAGTCAGGAGACAAGACCGTTCCCGGCAACTACAATACAGCTTTATCTACAAGCTTTAGATCTAAAATACAGGCTTACTCACAATGTGTGCTGCTTATGCTGTGAGGTTGCTCCTACATTCTCCCTCTTGACTGTTCACAGCAATGAGGATAGCTTCTTGCGAAGGAAAAGTCCCGAGAAATTTGTTCCAAACTCAAACAAGTTAGCTCGGCGAAAAGCCAGTCTTGACGAATTGGCTGCGTTGCCTTTCTGCTCTGCAGCCTCTTCATTAATTATTTAATGAATCACGTGATATGGCAAATAAGGGATGCGGAACCAGTATCTGTTCGCTTTTTATTTTATCCACCTCTTTACTGTTCATCGTGAATTACCTATACTTCTTGTATCAAAGAAAGTGTGATTTTCTTTTTTTATTCAAGCCAGTAGACATACTCAGCAAAAATAGTAACCACATAGAACTACAATACGGACAGACTGAGTCGTTCCTCATTATTCATGCATTATATAATCTTAAAACAAAGGTAAATTCAGCTGACATCTGACAGTATTTCCTGATGTAAAATTACCTGTTTCTTGTCATGTTCCTTCTACTCGTTGTCTGCAGGCTGTCCATTTGATGAATAACACGTGGAAAACGTGTCCTCAAAGAGTCACATGTAGCACTGGGATACACTTGTTGCTAGAAAAATAAAAGAAAGTAAAACCAGCTTAATAAAACATTAAGTAACACCGCAAAACAGTTTGTCATACAACATAAACATCACATCCTCAAGTATTTTATATAACCGTTTATGTTATTATTCTTGAATTGTTATATAATTGTTTCATAAATGTTACTGAGCCTGTGCGTTAAGTCATTCAGCTTTTTGCGTGACTTCTGAAAAACAGTATCGTCTGCCTCTGAACATGGAAAAATACAATTTAGAAGGTTTTAGTTTACGGAAAAGAAGCAAAAGAAAATGGTGACCAAAACATTAACTTAAATGATCTTGCATAATTTTTAAATTGGAGTAAATTTAGCACGTTGTCGCAGGACAGTTTGTCACCGTATGACAAATGATGCAGCGCCATCAGGTGTCTAATTTTCATGGCCATCACATAATGTTTTTTAAAGCATGTTTCTAACAGATAGACAGACAGATAGATAGATAGATAGATAGATAGATAGATAGATAGATAGATAGATAGATAGATAGATAGTCAGCATGGGGGCAAAAAAGTGCATCCACAATTCCACTATGGCGCTGGGTTTATGTCAACTACATATTCCCCAAGACACGAATTTGCGACTATCTATTCACACAAATTCGGATCTACAGGGTATATATAGATGACAGACATCATCGGTATTGTTAAGCTTTGTTAAGAAGACAAACGTTACTTTTTACTGTGAATTTGTGGAAAACAACAACTGAGCAATAGACACAGTTAATTTTCACATTTTCACCCAGTATCACCATATCATTATGCATCATCCCAATTTCAGTTATTTGCTATTTACTCTCCCATACACTTAAACATCTCTAATCCAGCTTCTTTAGCTCTGCATTAAACTATGCCCTACAAATAAGATCCATCTTCGTAATATTAATAACAGCTGTCAAAAACAAAAGCAAAGGCTATCCCGCAAATCTGATTCATTGCTTGTAGTTGGATGAAATCCTAAGATCATGTAAAGAGATAGGTAAACTTACTACGTGCCTCAATGTTTTGCACAAACCGTGGTCCCCGTCTTGTTTCACGTTGTCTCTACAGTTTCTTTGCCTCCAGTAAACACACTTTCAAATTGTAAATCCATTTGTAAAATTTTACGTTTTGAGCATATTGCTTTTTTTCTTTCGGACTTTCATTTCGTGTGTGTCTCTGCAGGACTAGCCTTCCAACAGCTTCACTGGACACATCACACAACCTTTTGGGCGCATAACGATCGATTAAAGATGAAAAATTCAAGATAACCTTAAGCGAAATATCGTTTATCAACTTCATTAAGCATCCTGCTGCTGCACACTTCGATTAGTGCTTCCTGAACGTGGGATCGCACTGCTATCGAGTACAAACAGACATCTAAAACAGACCACTAATTAAATATTCATTTAGAATCATTTCTTTTAAAAATTTGTTAATTTAAAAATAATTCAAAAACATTGAAAATTCTTGTTTTTAAATGACTAGAAAAGAGTAGCAGTATGGTTTATGTTTTTTTGAACAAAAAAGCATACTTTGACATAATGCAATAATTTTATATCTAAGATTTCAGATTTCAATTTTTATTTATGTTTGCAATTGCAGCAAAAGCTGAGAATGGTGCCAGCAAACAGAACATAGTGACCTCAGCATGAACTCTGATCCTTCACCATGCCACGCACTGTCACGGTATGTTTTCATTTTCAATAGCCTAATAATAGCGTTGATATTTGAACATTTCCACCATTAATATATTTCTACCATAAAACTGTTTGTTTTTTCTCACTAGGTCTGTGCTTATTTTATGATTACACCCTTCTTCATCGTTTATTTAATAGGCTGTTTTAACAATATTGTTTAGATCTGGATCACACACCAAACTTAAGAAACGAAACAAATATAAACCTTTTGAACTGCCCGTCTGAAAAAGCTTTTCATTTTCGTGGCTTTTAAAATTTTTAGTCAAAAACCTAAAGCATCTGAATGTCCGGCTATGCAGAATGAGTAAGAACCGATCTGGAGCTCGGTGTGAGGCGGGCCCTGCTGGTGATGAAGCAACATTACATCAATCTAACTAGCAACAAAATTAGCCGTTTACAGACATTGTTTTTATTTATGATTCAAGCGAACCGGTATTCATAAAAGCAAAACTTTTGAAATAATCTAATCTCTCTAGAGAGCTCTCTCTAGTAATCAATTTACTTTCTCGTACAACAAAGCATGTCCCTCTCAAAGACGTCGTTTCAGTACAAAAAAAGCCTTTAAGAGAATTAGACAGTACTGACTGTTGAGCGAAAATGTATTCCAGCACTGCGATTACCAGCTAGTCGGTTTGGCATGCACCCTGTGCTTCTCTGGGAAGGCATGTGTGCCACTCTCGTCTCCTGACCTCGGAGTGATCCCTTCCCAATGAATAATTGATGAGAACAGCGCCCAGATTACCCCTATCAATATGCAAAACACATTATAGGGGTAAAATGGGACTTTAATAGTTATGAATCGAGGAACCGTTTCTATCACGAGCAAACTGTAGTTACATCCCTACATCCACTGTCTCTCTTTTTTAAAAAAACAAATACACAAACCAAATTCTCTTATCTCCAAAATGTTACACAAGTCCAGAAATACAATAAAACATCAAAGTGGACAGAACAAAAAAATACGTAATTTTCCAGATTGCTTGACTGACACCATTACAAAATTTACCGTGAAATACCAACACAATCTACACTGTAAAACCTCTCTTGCCTGTATTATTGTTTAGCCAGAAAAAAAAATGTTACTATTCTTATTTTTGGACATATGGTGTTAAGTATATTTTTAATGTTGTAAAACTGAAAGAATTTTTAAAACTATCTGTGCAGGTATTCATGAAAATATAAGGGCGACAAATATTCCATAATCCACGCAACACACACAGTTTCGCAAATACAAAATTCAACCAGTCCAAACTTGCACTTATTGGTTAAAATATATGCAGCAACACATGACTTTTTTCCTTTCTTTCTTTTTTGACGGAGTCAAAATCCATCGAGTTTACAAATCTATTTTTATCGTTGTATAATTTGTAAATCTAACAACTCTGCATTCTCTGACACTTCACAACTTTGAACGAAATTGTACATTGGCTAAAATGCGTGATTCTTTTTGAAAATAATTAAATGACCATCTGTACCCAAGGAAGGGACTTACTTGAGAGGTACAGAGAAGACTTCTTATCGTTTCACGTCCAGCAGAAATATTATGAAAACGATTGTTGACAGCCAAGTCAGCATGGGATATTACGACTGTCCAGTTTGAGAAGACTCCGCATGCTGCCCACAACCTTTAGAATCCCGCTGAAGCAGTTAAACAGTCAGTTACATTCAAGAATGTGAATTATGTAGCACATTGTCAAGCCCCCTAAAACCATAAAACTAACTTTATGGACCTCACGTGACTTTTTTAGAGCTACCAAGAGCTACATGTTGGTGTTATGAACTGGACTTCAGAAGAAAATAGTCGGGGTAGATGATTTGTATGTTGTGTTTCATACAAATAATGCAGATTGCTAAAATAACCTGTAAAAATATCGTTCTGTTCATTCACTTTGAGCATTGCGAGGTAAGCTGAAGGTTTGAGTTATTGCTGTGATGTGACACAGAAGAGCTGAGTTTGAATATTGCCATATGATAAGCCATATTATTCTGTACCGGGATCCAAAATGTCCTCGCGGAGCGCAGCACAAATTGAATGGACTATCCTTTATTAGTCGTTTTCATTTAAGAGCAAAGTATTTATTTAAACCGTTGGGTAAAATGAGAACTAGTTGCCGATATAATGCATGGTCCAGCGCTGGGATCACTAACCAAACAGGCCTACAGACAAACAGAGACTTTCATGTATGACTGAGAGAAAACTTTATTTTTCTTTTTGGATCAACTCATTTTCAGTTTAGACACAAATACAAAAAATGGCAGAGATACCATCAATATGTCAATGACAAAACATTTTTCTCCAACTTTTAACACAGAACGTCCATAACTCACGTTGTGCACTACAAATAACATATTGGTCACTACTGTATAAAGACATTCTTCATAGGACATCTTACGAGCCCAAAGTAATCTTGTGCTGCAGCCTAAGTACACAAATGTAAGTGCGAAAAGATTATTTTTCTCGCAGGTATCATCTACGAGAAATCAAAAAAGCCCGGCACATAACAAGAATATAGCATGTTGCGTGAATAATACATGACGTTTCAATACAAGTTCAAGGATACAACAAAAGTTTCTCTTTTTTTACACTATCACTGAAGATAGTTAGGTAGTGCGAGTTGTACTGTACATAATTCTTGTAACAGGTCTAGAATACGTTGCACGAATAGCTCACATGGAACATGCTTTCCTCCACGAATGTATAAACTTGACACACTTGACATTCACACTCATTTTATGGCATTTGTAACTAGTTTAGCATATGTGATAACAATATTCAAAAGCTGACAATTTCGAGTTGCACGGGGGGGAATCACACGTCGTCAGGTGAGATCAACAAGCTGAAAGGTGCAGCGCTGTAACAGTAGTCGAATTTTCCAATTATCGTGTTGTGATTTGATCAATTTTGAAACGCGCTCCCCGCCGTAGCGAGACTCATGCTTTTCAGTTTATTGTCCTTCTTCCATTTCATCCTGCGATTTTGGAACCAGATTTTGATTTGCCTCTCTGAGAGGCAGAGAGCGTGAGCTATCTCTATTCTCCTCCTGCGGGTGAGATATCTATTGAAATGAAACTCTTTCTCCAGCTCGAGGGTCTGGTAGCGAGTGTAAGCTGTTCGAGCCCGTTTTCCATCAGGTCCAGTCATATCTGGCATAAGCAAGGGCAAAGAGATAATAAGCAAACATCACCAAGCCATCAAACGGAAACGGACTTAAACGTCCGTCACATTTTGGATGTTGGACTGCTGGCTGATTCTAGACTATATTCAAGGCGACGTGCAGTTTAGTACCATTGCATTTTATGGCTTTACTGCTGCCCAATAATTCTCCATGCAGTCAACTCCCAGAGAGTGGTTATTCTCTGTTTAACCTATACTTAGGTGAAACTAATGGTCCGTCTAAGCATGATTGTTTTTGCAAGACAAACATTAGCAGGCTACTAAACGAATATGAAAATCTGAAGAGTAAGACGTACATGCATTTAATCCACGCATAACCTGAATTTACTTAATGAACTGTTACCGTCAAAATAATTTCATTTGATCATGCCCAAATAAGACATAATAGAGATGTGTATACCATGGCTAATGTGCAGCTTCCTCATCCATGGGAATATCTGTGGAGTTTGACCGTCGTTAGGTGTTGTAGTCGAGCTCGCCACAGATTCTTGCTTCTGCGTACGTGTGGTGGTGGTGGTCTGTGCTCCTTCCTCGGTCTCGGACGAGACATTGGTCTCGTCTGTGTCCGCGAAATGTGTGCTGTTGTTGCTGGTGAGATTGTTGCTGTTGGTGAGTCTGCTGTTGCCGGTTGGTGTGCTCTGATCAGATGGAGGAGAGGAACCCTTCAATTCCAGAGACTCGCTGGTGGCACAAGACAGGGGATCTGGAGACGAGAGCGAGCAGCTCGACTGTCTGTACCGGGTCTCCTGACCCGGATTTTGGAAAGCGCGAGAATTATCTCCAACTGCTCCGAAATGGCCATTGTTGGGACGGTTTACACTAAGGTCTATTCCATTGTAGTTGTAACCGAAAGACCCGGAATGCATGCTGGTGGAGTCCCTGTAAGAAGCGTTCATAGCGCCGTTAGTACCATAATTTAGTAACTGATAGTCAGACCCATTTGGATAGCGCCCTGAGAACGAGTTTAGAAAATAAGAGCTCATTTGGATGTTTTAAAATGTCTTGATTTGTAGATCTTGGTCGTTAAAATCCAGCGCCGCACAATTTATGATGTAATAATGAATTATAGCAATGCACTGTACTTCGTTTTTGCCATGTATGCGGCCAAATATGGGAGAGCGTTAGGGCATCACGTGCCTTTGTTGACCAGTCGTAAATTCTCTCTGATGACTTCAAGAGGTAATTCATGCTCTATGGTTACAAATGATGACGAAATGATGATCGTTAGGTTCAACTCAATGGTGCCTCCCCATCGCGCGCCACATCCCATGTTAGCGGAGGGCGTCACCTACTGGGAGAACTGTAAAATGACCAAACACCTGCCTATTTCGTGAAGCCTTTTTACTGCATCATTTTTGCAACACTGTGCTTTCACTGCATACAACTAAGTCGTATTTACAAATAAATGTACGATAAATTAAGGCAAAGTGCGAATATTTCGCGTCGTTTGTAAAATGATTCAGACTATCAAAGCAATCTTGGGCGCTTCAGCGACTTCATGCAGTCATTCAGGGATATGAATATGTGTCTTATAAACGTAGGTTTTTCAACCTAGTTTTAATCACCAAACCAAGACCTAGATCTACAAGGGGGAAAAAAAGATAGCTACAACTGGCGACATTGTTACAGATACTATCAAACTGGTCCGTTTTACCAGCACAGTTTTACTTCACGGAGCAGTGAATAGATTTTAAATTTAAAATAAATATAGGCTATAATTATATTACATATAAAAGATATCTATGAGATAAAATATTTTATGTCTTGAAGACTGCCTTACATCAACGCATAAGGTTGATAAGGCTCATTACCAGAGAAGATGCCCATGTACACATAAAGAAAAATAAACCACATGAATTGTTAAACAATCATTTTATTGACAAAATGACATTGTTAACAAAGTATGATAACGTATTATTCTTAGTGCATTCACATACACATACACAAAAGTGACGACCCAATAAATTAAGCATCAAAATGTCCCATTTTCTTCTTTATCTAGCACACAACGGACTGAAATACATATTCAATGTAAGACCTTTAAAATCCCAAAGTTTTAAACTTTGAACTTATGTTTTCTTTCAAATGATAGGCATTAGAATGTTCAAACTGCGAGAAAACATATGTCTTATTATCTTAGATAGCCAAATACCGCAAAATATATAACAGTGGTAAAAGCACCTCCCATATCTTTTACCGTCTTTATTCAGACGCCTGATTTAATGAAAAAGAAAGTCTTTTCTTGAAGCTTTTTTATGTCAACATAAAACTTATTAGGTAGTTTTTTTTCTTGTTGGACAGACCAGTACTTATTAATTAAAACTACAAGGCTACATGTTATGTACAGTGTTTCTAGGGCTTCGTCATAAGCTGCTTTTTAGCATTTATCCCGCCTTTCCACCATCCTCCTCTTCGCTGACCTTTGCGGAGTTCAGCACTTTATTCTCCTTTTTCCATTTCATTCTGCGGTTCTGGAACCATATCTTTATCTGTCGTTCCGTCAAACACAGAGCGTGCGATATTTCAATTCTTCGCCTTCTGGTCAAATATCTGTTAAAGTGGAACTCCTTTTCCAGTTCAAGAGTCTGAAACCGAGTGTAGGTCTGACGACCCCTGCGGCCAGTGCTGCCAGGAATTCCTGTCAAAAAAGTGGAAAAAAGACACACTAGATGAACATCCAGTAAACATACAAACAGGCCAAAGTAAATAATAAAAGAACACTGCTACAATCGTCACTATTATCATTATTACAGTGATTTGTTATTACTGCAGTGACATCTGATTTGACATCTGCATTTTATTTACATGTGAGAGAGCAATATTTGAAGAAATTATATTAAAAGTCATTGATAAACGTCACTGAGATACACTCAGTTGAGTGTATATTACTCTAATATCTAATAAAAACGTGAAAGAGTTTGCGCATCGCGCTTCTAAAAAGCGCAATATTCAGGATGCAGCTTTTTGCATCTGTTGGCAATTTGTTTTGCCTGGGCAGAACTTTTTCTTAAGCCTCCATACTATGTCTCTTCGTTATAAATGTCTTTTCATTTTATGTTTTGACAGAGTCATAGTGGAAAGTAAAGTAAATTGCGCCCCTACTTCTGTGACATGCAAAACAGAGAAATCGCAAGCGCGTCTTACCATTACACGAGTTCATCCTCTGCATCCACGGGTAAACCGGGGTACACGGTTTGTCTTCACTGTTAAAATATCTCTCTGCACCCTGTTCAGTGCAGTCCGTCTTGCACTGGTCCTGTGTTAGGACCAGCGAGTCTTCCAAACCTCCGATAGCGCATGAACGGTCAGCGGTTCGGTAAATGTTGGGTGTTGTGTAGTCACAAGCACTGGTGGATCCGCTTCTCCCAAAAACGCCCCCAGCTTGCTGGTAATACGAGGAGGTGTAAACCTTGTCCTGGACATTGGTAGCTCCGAACGTAGCGCTTGGATAATGTCTTAAAGGATCTGTATATCCAGAGGAATATAGCGGTATCTGACCCAAGAAAGACTCCTGTCCTCCGGGTAGAGACACGGGAAAAGTTGAGTTGACGAAATAGGAACTCATGGGGTGGCCAGTGTTATTGTCCGAGTGTTATGATTTGTTGTGTTTTATAGTCCAAGTGGTTTTTGCCATTACTTTATCTGAGATTTGGTTTTAGCCGAAGGGGGGTGGCGAGGTGCCAATCTGAGACCGCGGGGAAACGGACCAGCTGATCAGTGCCTGACCAATCCTGAGCACTTCTGACTACAGGATAACGTGTAAGGTGGGGGCCCTCTTGTTGCACAGAATGGAATCCCCAGGGCATATCAAAACAGTCAGACGCAAGTGTTTTTCTCCGTTTCCCGAAAAAAACCCAACAACATATAACTATACATAAAATGCAATATTATAAATAAATAATTACTTTATAGGCGTATGTGATTAATAATTAATTTGCCCTCCCTGTTTTCTAATTTTCTCAATCGAAACATGATGCAAACCTCATTTCGACTTTGTCTTCATTCAAAAATGTCTATTGCTCAAAATGTTCAAAATCTGTATGCATAAATTGGCTCAATTCAGGTGCAAAATTGAATTTCGAAGAAGCACAGACGGACTTTCACTCTCCAAAACGAACCTGTACTGACCTTTACCCTCTTTATGTATTTAAATAATACCATACGATACCGCTCTCCAACATACATCGCATTCTCATGCTAAATAAACAAACAAACAAATAAATAAATAAATAAAATTAGTCACAGACACAACTGCAATACGCGAATTTACAAAGAGTGATTATACTCGTTTTAAGAAGACTGAATAACTTGGACACATCTTGAACAGGCCCTAAAAATCATTCCAAACAATTAAAATCTATCTATCTATCTTACCGTGTATAATGGCTTTCACATTGTATATCGAAATACAGTGCAATTTTTCTCCAGAGGCGCAGCATACAGTGACTATTTACTGAAATCAACACGAATACCTGTTTCAGCAATACATTATCTAACCACACTGGACCAAGAAGTAATTTTTCTATATCAATAAAAACAATGCGTGAATAGTATGTAGAAGATACATACAAACTCAACATTTAACCAAGATTAAAACATACACTAACGCCATCATCAATAATTTGAATTTGGCCCGGCCCGTGTTGTTTTTGTTGTCCTCTTGTTTGAAATAGACGACGTCAAAGTTAGCCCGATATAACAAACACAAAGCGGATTTAGCCTACATTTTATTTAAAAAAATATAATGTCTAGTTTCAATTAAATACCAAATTAATAAAAAACAAACAAATAAGTTAAGCATTATTTCAATTTTAATATTTAATTACGTAGGCTAGCCTATAACAGTTAAGCCTTTAGTTAAGACAAAAGGAAACCTCTTAGAAAAAAAGCTAACCATTAATCACCATTCTGTTTTGTAAATTAATAAAAATTGATCTTTAGAGGTATTATTGAATATCGATAGGCTGGAGCTACGTAAGTACACGATGACGTTATTGTTGTGAAATTATCCCTTAGAAGGCTGGGCCATCCTCATATTTTTAACACTGCAGCGATTCTTTTGTCATTATAATAACAATAATATTAAATGTCTGATTAAGTAAATGCTATGCATGATTTTAGTTTTTCCTAACTCTCTAAGAGAACACAAAACAGCTCGTTCTTTCTTTTCGTTTTATATTGTTATTAATAATAACGATTGACCCGAAAGAAAGAAAGAAAGAAAGAAAGAAAGAAAAGGCATATTAACAAGGACATCACATAATTTCAGTGCAAGGTCAGCAAGAGCAGAGACAAATAAAATATCGTTAAATAATCAAGATTAGCAAAGCCCATTTAAAATTAGGCATTAACCATTCACAGACTGCATTTGTCGATTACTGGCTCATTGTGGACACACTCTGGCTGAACACAGTATCTATGGATGCTGGAGGTCTTTGAGTCAGTCAGATCACATGCAGAGAACACCCAAACACAGAATTTCTCCACAGTTACCAAATCTCGTCACTAGATGACATCACAGAGCAAGAATTGAGAAAAGGTGTGCTTCTTCAGGGATACACCACAACAATTTCCCATGTTATTGTAAATATAAATCAAACATTATTTTTGGTATTCAGATTCGGAATGACCAAGTTATCTAAAAAATAAACCTGCTACAAATGCATTTTTGTTTTTCTAAAACAATGACCCTCAACATCAATTAGAAAGTCATTGATGCTTAATCATAGGCATAATCCTCCTCACAAATGTCAAAAATATGAACCCATTACAGAGAATAAGAAAATGCGACGGGTTTGAGCAAAGTTTAAGAAACATTATGCAAAAAAACCCACCAATGGACAGAAATAACAACATCCAACTTCTTAAGCCCTTAATAAATAACTACATAATAAAATAAAATAAAATCACAAAACGACTCTCTAATGCAGTTTTACAGAGATGATGCATGCCTTTGCTATTCAGAAACTCTTAATGCTGATTTGTACACTCAAAGTTAATGTGAATCTCACATAATCATTTGAATGCAGCGGCCATCTTGCAACTCTGTAAATAACACTTCTTTTTAAGCATGCATTTCCCGCATTTTGTTTGCCAGCATTTTGAAAACACAGATGCAAATAGGCCTATTATCTATATACATGTCGATCTTTCTAAATCATCATCCGACCCTCTAAGGCTTACTGTACGTTCATGCCAGTTCTTATCTACTTGACTAACTTTAATCTGTTTGTGTTGGTATACAAAAGACACGCTCAAGAAGAGTGTATTTTGAAAGTAAATCGGTGTGCGACGGCTTGCATCATGACATCGCTGGAATAAATAGAGTACAGAAGCCTATAGGTCCAGTCCTACCTTTTCCTTTCCCGTCCATCATCGCTTCCCTGGAATGATCCAAAACAATCACGCAGATTTGTCGATTAACCAGGATCAAGCGTCGTGTTATTGGATGTATGGGTAAGACGGACGGAGCTAAAACTTGACAAATTGAAGAAGAATGAACTAAGGTCCTCAGTGAATTTTGACCCTTGCACTCTTAGCTGATGTGAAAATCTAAAGACGCTCCGTACTAGCGTGACGTCGAGCTTTCCATCCATATTAACGCACACAATTCGCCCAGCTCAGGAGAATTTTTCTTTCCCTCTGCTTTAACAAACGTAAAAAACATAAAGGACAGAGGTGCTACTGACTGCGCCCTGACCAAAAGAATGCTGCATTATAGCCACTTGGGAAATCATAAAAAGTTCATGTTCACAGAGAGCTGCTCACGTGACCTCTCTCAGCCAATCAACTGGCAGAACCACACATAAAGTTCTATCACAAAGTTGTAAATTTTCATAAACAGCTGTGAGTTTATTGCTTTGCTTCAGCAGCAACTCGGTCGCCGCCATCTTTATTCGTTAAAAGATAAAAAAAGCACGACTTCACTTCATTACCAGCCATAGATATATATATATTGCATTATTTTTCACTCGATGAAGAATTTAATTTTAGACATGGTTCATAGTCAAGCTGCACAAAGGGTTTGCAATCTTTAATTAAACACATTTAAAAGTATGTAATGAAAGAGACCCAAATACGGGCTCTTTTGACCAATTTGCGGCTAAAACTGAAATAAACCAATTACCCTAATATAAAAGAGCACCATTCCCTTTTTCTCAATGGTTTGCGTTCTTTTGTCAGGTGACTTTAAGAGAAGTATAGACAAATGGAACGTGAAAGCTTTTTACAGCACTAAACATGCGTGGAGGAAAGAATTGCTTCCTGTATCTACGAACAAACACTTATTTCCGACATTTATTGGGGCAATAAAACAGTATAACCCAAAAGTGACCGAGCATGGTCTGTGGGTTATACCCTCGAGAAGGAAATGCTCTTGAAGCTCACCAGTGCATGTTGTCCAGAAAGGCCCTAAAAGCAGCATACGAGGTATACATTCAGAATTATTTCTATTTCTTAACAACTTAACTGTTGACATTTTCATTTGTTTGTTCATAACTAAATTAAAATAGAGTGCAATATTTTAAACGTCGCATCCACTCTATATTCGTTTAATTTTCAATTCGTTTTTATTGGGATACAACTCAACATACAGTTGAATTTCTATAGAAGCTACAGTTTTGTTTAATAGACTGCTACTGATTAATATATATAACTCAAATGTATTATTTTTATTCTTAATTATGCATTGTAAGTGTAACAAACAACGAACTGCAAAGTGTTTTTCGTTATTATATTCTTAAAACCTAATAATCTCTCCTTTATCTGTATTTTATGTTTTGAAATGAGTAATTTCATTACACAGTCTTTAGCTTCCCTAACACAAACAGGAAAAATGAAAATCAGATGGAATAGATTAAGAATTATTAGGAATATAAATATAGCATAATAAAATAACGTTGCTTTCATAGTACATTTTATATTTACTCGTGTTCGTTAACTGTATATTTTAAATAGATACAATTTTGTATTCAAATATTTAAAAGGCTTTTTTATATTATATAGTCTTTCAGAAGTATTCTCGTCGTTAATAGCATTTAAATAATATTAAACACGTCCAAATGAGACGCCGCTATTTGCCCCAATAAGATTAGATGAAAGGTCTAACGAACTGTGGTATAACATGTTTGAATTTTTATTTCACTTTTGTATTAATTTAGGATTACATAACAACTAAATATATATATATATTTAGTTGCTCACACGAGATTGTTTTACATTATGATTTTGATAATCTCAGAAACGCAAAATAGGCAGGTTTTCATAATGGATGTAAATGTCAGAAAATCTGATAGAATTCTAATATTTGGAATGGTACAGTTTTTGAAAATTCTATAAAAATGTGTCGTGCTGATTAGGCCTGTCTGCGTCTACGCCCAGTCTAAACAAAATGCTAACTTCTGCATAGCCCAGGCCTTAATATCCGTTTTATCCTTTTTATCCCTAAAACATGGCTTTCTAAAGTGTGGTTTCGAGATGTCACCACGCACTGCTCATTAAAACAAGAACGAAATGCATACATTTTAAAGCAATATAAAAATACAATTTCTATTTAGCTTTAAACAATATAAAGAGCTCTTTTTGATCCGAACTTGTAACTCATATCAAGACTAGTTACATATTTTTTTGCACACACAGAAAATAAAGTTTGCAACATTTGTTTCCCTTTTATTTAGAACCATTTTTTCTTCTGTGGGGCTCTTGGGTTGTTCTACGTTTCTTTGGAAGTTAAAAAAAAGTTTTTTTTGTTATATGACTCTAAACGCCAGCGTATCTAATTATCAGCGTGTACAGTTCAATACAATTAAGTCTTATACTCGTTGCCAGAGTTTACACTATTGTTTTCACGTAATTAAAATAATGCTAAGTCCTGACATACAGGCCTACATTTTACATTAAACTTTTGTTAATATTTTATGTGAATTCAGTGTTTTGAAGAATAACATGCAACATTCATATGCCAGTTATTCCATTATTTCTCTTGCACAGGTTTAATAAAGCGGCCTAGGCCGCAGTCTCTCTTTTTGAAGAATATTATTCTTGTCGTTGGTCGTACACGGCTAAATGGTCGGTTAGTTTCTACGCGAACACAAACGCATCTCAAATGTAGGATTTTACAAAAAATAATGAAATTAGTGTAGGCTACATCTAAACATATGCAAACAATCGTATTAATATAATAGATCTACAATATAATAGCCTAAAATATCTCGGCTTACATTTAGTTTAATTAGACCTATATACATCTACATTTAAATTAAGGGGGAAAACCTTAAAATACGACAACTTATGCAACGCCTTGAATCTATTTTTAGAATACGAACTTTTAATTTTTACGTTGTCATAGCTTGATATCTTTGGTTTGAAATGATAGATATATAGTAATATAGATATATGGTATATGGTAATAATAAATACAATGATAGATACATGGTATATGGTAATAATTTTAGGTCAAACTGAAAACAATCGCCTGGCTGATCTTTTATTTCAACAAATTTACATTCATGCATTTAGCAGAAGTACAACGAATATATAATACTAAGTCTATTTCAAATCACACTATATACCAGAGTAAATTAAAACACCACATTTATAAACCAGAGTGTACACAGAGGAGAAGCTCTGAGCAGTTCAGTATCTTCAAATATTTAATCTCAGACGATGAATATCCTATAGACTGAAGACAGCCAAAAGCTCTGAAAGAAAGGTACCACATTTAAGAGGCATCTGGCACTTGCTGTTCATAAACGACGAGACAGAGATTGAGACCAGACTGCTCGGGAATCCAACCAGAGTAATAAAAGCCTGTAAACTGCCTACATGAAACGAAGAGCTCATATTGAACTTTTGGCTTGGGGTCAAATGGGTTTAGTCGACACTTTGTTGTCAAAATAGGTTATACGTAATACATAAACTCGAAAAAAGTAGCCTATACAGTGTAGATATTCGATAATTGTTAATTGATATTACTGATTGCTTATGCTTGCAATGGCTTTGAGCAATAATTTTAGTTACTATCGTCAGATCCAGATTCTTAAAACAGATTTGAAACATTTACCAGACGACTTATAGAACATAGACCACCCATGTTTATCGCAATGCATCTCATATGAGAGAATGTGAAATATGTGAAATGTAAAAGAGCGTTCTGTGAAAGGTCCTTTTTTAATATTTGGGATTTGTATATAATTGATAGAACAATGTAGTTTTGTGTGATTTATTTACGGTTTACTTTTTCTATTATTTTATGATCTATTTAAAATGTTCTTAATTATATTTGACGATTACAAGTGAAAACTATTTCCGAATTTAATACATAAGGGTATACTTGCAATCAAGGCTTTATTTTGGTTTACTGTGGTTGTAAAGAGACAATAATTTGGGTGCTTGTGTTCTGGAAAAGACAATCCTGTGGAAGAGGAAAAAAAGAACAAAGGCAAAGGGATTCTTTTCTTAACTTTTATTGTGGCTTCTTTCAGGAACCACTTCCAGTTAAAGACAATAGAAAATACAATAGAACAGTGCTTCACGGAACTGCGATATCAAATATTTACACAGCATTTTTAAGAATAACATTGTGCGTTTGAACATCCCCTCTCAGGAAAGCATAACGCATGGATACACTGACAAAATGATTGACGCAATGACCCATATATTAGGTAGTTCGGTTGAAGATCTGTAAACCTGAATAATAATTTCTGAACAGTAATTAACAATCATAAAAGTGCATTTTCTTACAGTAAGAGATACAGTAATGCACTCGCTAATGCTGATTCCTCATCCCATCTTATAGGCTATATCAGAGGTACTGAAAAGAACATATCTTGGATTGTGACTCCCACTAAATTGGATAGGAAATTGATGCCATGCAGACCATATAGCCTTCGCCTCATATGCCCTCACTGTAGCCTCAAGAGTAATCAAACATACCAGTGGAACCTTACAAAACTGAGATTGATTCAGCAAATCATAATAAGCTGAAATAATCACAGTTTAAAAACAGAAACGCATTATAAGTTTGCAGTAAATGAAATACACGATTGGCTTTGTATTCGATATCCACAGACGTCATGTCAAACCACAGACTTTTATTTAAATTGCAGTTGATTCCAGTGACGTTTCTTTTTTAATAGTCAACAGACTATTTAGAATTACTGGAAGTCTCCGAGTCCTCTTCTCCAGATGTGTGTTTTTCTGATACCTGGCTCCCCTCTTCCTTCTCTCTCTCAATTTGCTCTTGCTCCGCTTTGCTGCTGGGAAACTTGTCTTTGTTGTGTTCTTTTTTCCACTTCATCCGTCTATTCTGAAACCAGATTTTCACCTGCCTCTCGGTGAGGGCCAGTGCATGGGACACTTCGATACGCCGCTTGCGGGTCAGGTAAGGATTGAACAGGAACTCCTTCTCCAGCTCCAGGGTCTGGTAGCGGCTGTAAGTCTGTCTGCCCCTTCTCCGGCCGGTAGCTGTTGGGGGGAAAAAGCGTGTTTGATTTCTCATATATCTGTGTAAATAAAACAAAGTCATAAAATCCTAACAGTTTCTAGTTGTTGTGCATTAAACAACGTGTACGGAGGAATCGGGGGATTTCTTTAAGGGGTGCTAATTCCTCAGTAATCTATAGGTGCCATAAAGCGTTTAATTGGGGGTAATAAGTAGGCCCACCATTGTCTATAGCGTTTTATGTGGGACTATAACAGACTAGGTGTTTCTCTTCACTCGTCTCACCTTGTGGTCTCATCCAGGGGAAGAGCTGCGCTGTGCACGGCTCTGCACTTTCCAAATCATCCCTGATACTGCTGACCTTTAAATTACAATCCCCAAACTGCGTAAAATCCGCATCTGGTGCGCTGAAGAACGACTGTCTCTGTAAACCGTCCTGGCCCAAGATGTTTCCTGTGGCATCTCCAGGGTAAGCTACCGCGCACGGGTTCTGTTGATAAGATGCGTGGGAGAAGGATGATGTACCGTGGTGGTAGAATTCCGGGAACTGAGCCGCGTGTTGAAACGCAGATCCTGAGTTGTGACCGTAGAGCACAGATGGTCTGCCTCCAAGATCCGGCGCGTACCCTGAGCAGTCATAGTAGTTGGAGCGCAGAGAATCGCCTCCTTTAAATTTGGTGAAGAGGGAATTGACGAAGTAAGAACTCATTTCCTGCAAGATCAAGTGTATTGAGATCAAGCAGTCTCTTGATGAATAATGTTAATTGAGCAAACGCAGGCCTGTTGTTAGCTACAATAAAAACGAATTCATCCAGGTGGAAATTATATGCGTAAAATGTCGTAAATATTCATGCAAACAAATGTATCCCGAGCTGCACCCACATGACTCCTTAGTGATGGTCCCCGAGCAATAAATAGTTTTCCGTTTTTACTCTCTTTGATAGTGAGTTGCATTTCATATGGGCGTTAGTTATTGATTCCTTATATCATTGGATAGGCTCGACATCTCCAAACAGACAAAGCGCGATCTTGTGATAGGAAGAGCAGGAGAGACTGAAAAAGAGAGATGAAAAAGGGGAGAGAGGGAGTTCTTGGGGAGGTAGAGGGGGAGGCGGAGTAGGAGTGTTATTGGTAAACCATTTCAGTGCCAGCCAAGAGCACATACACACGACGAACGAAATGTTTCCAGTGGGCCAGCAAAAACTGATTTATTTAGGTCCATCGTATAATGAAAAATATTCCATATTTGTCATCACATCCATGTTTATGGTTTAAGGATGATTAATGTAAGTTATCATCCTTATAACTTATATTAATATAAGTCTATTTAATATAAGTCTCTAAGTCTAATGCAACGTAGGCTACTGCAATTAATTCTATATCCTCAAGTGTGTACGAGTGGAAAGGATTTTTATCAGCCAACCCAGAGAAGCTCAGACCACCCATTATGTTTAGGCTTTATCACACTTGCACCTCACGTCTGAAAAATATAAGGGAATAAGTTCTTTTAATATTTGACATTTTATGTAGTTGTTTTACAAGTTTTTATTGACTGTTCACATGAATAGAATGTCAAATTGATGTTTTTGTATAACGACTAAAATGTGTACATTTCTCTTGAGGCTCGACTGAGGAAAAGCGCGTTGTCCTGACTAGAGTAACACCGCCATCGTGTGGTAAACAATGTAAGTTTCTAATTCATTCAACTACGGCAAAGAATCTGCGCTTGTCTACAACAGCATAATGCAATACTCTTAACGAATCCGTGAGCACAAAAACATGCAACCCATACATTTTGTTGCTTTTAGATGTAATTTTTTCTTGGACTATCGAAAAGCAAAAAATATTTAGAGTACAAGTTACTTTAAGTGTTTTTTCTCTCTTTGTTTGCAGCATGGGGGAAAGGTGAGTAGGACGAAGTCATTTTCTGGAGAAAATGAGAAAGCAAACAACGCGTTGCCGAACAGCTGCAAGATATTTTCATACCACAGTTGCTTTCATTTTCCGCATTTACTTTACGAGCAGAGAAACAACTAATTAGATTTTACTGCCTTCATTTTATGCACTATTACATCAAGCCACGCGAAATTAAGCGTAGGCCTCCCCTGTTTCAAAAAGAGCCCCTGGTTCTGCATTTACCCCGCGTTTCTCTGTAAAAACAACCACGTTTTATTATTATTATTGCTGGTGTTAAAGAACCTGTTTGCTTTTGTCTGTAAAATAATATATTTTAATATACTTCTTTATATTCCTTATTTTTATTAATACATTAATTTGCAAAAGTATAAATTAATAATGTGTTTTTAATATTATATTGCAAAAGCGTTAGTCTTTTGGTGCGTATATCAGATTACACATCTAAAACATAAACTAGTATGTGGATCGTTAAAGCCAACTGCATTTTTATTAACCTATTAATAAAAACTAGAATCTGCAGAAATCTGAATAATTCTAAGCTTACGTCATACAGGGTAAAACATTTAAATTTAAATATTTAGAAATGAATTTTAAACATTCTAAAAGGTTAAAATGCTGCAAAACGATTCATGAGAGTTCAGCAATGATAAAATTAAGCTACACGATCATCAAGCGGATGATTTCCGTAACCAGTTTGCTTTTGCGTGCGATTAAGGAAAACACACGGAATATTTTTATTAGATTTTTAGATTTGTTTTTACATTTTTGATAGATTATAGCTAACGTTGTAAAATGCTTTTTTGTTTGCTATTTGAATTGAACAAGTGGTGTAATGCATATCGAGCTCATCTGACGCACCGTCTCCACTACAGTCGACGGAGGGTGTGATGTTAAAATCAAACCACCTTTGACCCTTACTCATAATTCTGTATGATTGCTCTCTTTATGTTTGTATATTTATGACCATATAAATTCAACATGACTGATTAAATTTATGGACTAGCTCTGTACTTAGGGGATATTTACCGTCATCTTATAGGCCCTACTGCAATATGTAGCTATTTCAAAAACCATTAATTTAGAGAAAAATACTATATTTTTGTTGTTTATTTTAAAATTTTTAATGTTTTAATACTATACAAACGTTACCTAAGCCTCCAACTTCTGCGGAGAATAAGTACAATTTTCCTGCTGATAAAATTTTACTTTAAAACTACACAATTACTTTCTTCCTCATTTTTGTACTTATTTATAAAGTCTGATATATAATACCACAATCTATCTACCTGTTCGGCAGCACAGAATTAAACCTAAAGGAATTTAAAAGTTTGCACAAAAGTGTTAGGATTAGGATAGTTCTCCTTTTAAGTGTTATGATTTGCATGCTAGAACTAATAAACAAAATACTATAACATTTTTTATTCAAATATTTATTTGTATTGGCTCAGTATGACATGAAGTCAAGAAAATAGCTTACAAAGACTGTTAAATAAAAGCATGTTCAGATTAATTTATATTAAAATCATTCACTTATGGCTTCTTTTAGATTAAGAATGCATAGTAAGAAAAACATAAAAGGCTACAGTAGGCACCAGCCCACTTCATTGTCAAGTTACTTGACAAGTTACTGACTAACTGTAACCAAAATACAGTACTATAGCAAAGAGAAAATTTTCACATTTTCAGTATGGAAGACAGTTGAATGCAGACCTTCTTGTTCTCCTGATTTACCACTGATATCTGAACACCTTCTTTAGTCTGTATCCTCCATACTAATTTTATTGAATTACTTGGTTATGTTGAGCTTGTACCCGTCCTGGTTCAGTGGCTGTGCTCATGCGGGGGGACTCTGCGAGGGGCCTTTCGAAGGGCGTGGGAGAGGTGTGGTCTTGGGACAAGAGGAGCAGGGGTGGAAATGATGTAGAGAGATTTGGGGTCACGGAACATCGTGGCACCCTGTGGTCGCCCTAGAACGAGGGGAGGCACTCCTAGCATTGATGCCCTTGCTCTCGACTCAGCCAAGGAGGAACTCATGCTGCCATGACGCCAAGCAAAAGACCCATTTACTGTAAAGCAGAGAAAGAGGAGAGGTGTATTATAGGAGAATACAGTTGAAGTCAAAAGTTTACATACTCCTTGCAGAATCTGCAAATGTTTATCATTTTACCAAAATAAGAGGGATCATACAAAATGCATGTTATTTTTTACTTAGTACTGACCTGAATAAGATATTTCACATAAAAGATGTTTACATATAGTCCACAAAAGAAAAAAATAGTTGAATATATAAAAATGACCCCATCCAAAAGTTGACTTACACTTGACTTTTTTTTTTTGTATAGTGATAGTTGTTCATGAGTCCCTTGTTTGTCCTGAACAGTTAAACTGCTCGCTGTTCTTCAGGAAAATCCTTCAGGTCTCACAAACTCTTTAAATTTTCAGCATTTTTGTATCTTTGAACCCTTTCCAATAATGACTGTATGATTTTAAGATCCATCTTTTTACTCTGAGGACAACTGAGGGACTCATATGCAACTATTACAGAAGGTTCAAACACTCACTGATGCTCCAGAAGGAAACACAATGCATTAAGAGTCGGGGGGTGTTAACTTTTGAACGGAATAAATATGCGTTTTTCTTATTTTGCCTAAATATCATATATTTTTTAAATTCAGTACTGCCCTTCAAAAGCTACAGAAGATATTTACATGTTTCCCAGAAGACAAAATAAGTTAAATTTACCCTGATCTTCAAATTCAAAAAGTTTTCACCCCCCGGCTCAGTGAGTGTGAACAACCATCACTAAACTTAAAAAACAAAAACAAAAACAAAAAAAACCCCACACACAGCTGTGGATCATTCAGGTAACAACACAGTACTAAGAATCAAGCGTATGTAAACTTTTGAATCGGGTCATTTTTTTTAAATTCAACTATTATTTTCTCTTGTGGACTATAAGTAATCATCTTTTATGTGGAATATTATATTCAGATCAGTGCTAAATAAAAATAACATGCATGACTTTCAACTGTATAAGAGTAAAACAGCCAAAAATAGTTAAAAAAGTTAATCACTTGTCAAAGGTATCCGCTGAGCACTAGTAGCTTTCATTAGACATGCAGATGCCTGCTGCTCTGCATTCGACGCTGCCACCTCTTCCGCCCCACAGTGTTTCAGACCTCCCACTTCAGTCTGTACTGGTCGAAGCAGACCGTGTTCTAGAGAGGGCCACGGCTTTCGGTTTTGCAGTGGCTGGGAATGAATATACTGCAGGCAGGGTTTGGCTTTTGTAGACATTTGCTGCTGCATCATAGTGCAGAGGTTCTTCTGCCTGAAAGAAATCTCTGCAATCGATTCCAACTGGATAGAAAAAGTAGGAGAATCTGCTTACTTTTTTTTTGCAGAACACAAAATAAAATATTTTATGAATGTTTTTACAACTTATTGGGGTTAGTTACTGTTAACTAAATCTGACATCATTAAAACGTGTGTTTGGTAATTGAAATAAAGCTGAAATAAAATAATAATAATAATAAAAAAGAAAATTAAACATTTTACTTAAAATAATGTTGTTTACATTACATTACAAAAATTACAAAACTAAAACTGGAATTAAAAAAAGCTATATAGAAATATTTGAAAAAACAAAAACAGTAACAGTTTACAACAAGGTAGCATTAATTAACATTGGTTAACTACTTTAGTTAACATGAACTAAGAATGAACAACACTTCTACAGCATTTATTAATCTTAGTTAATATTAATTTCAGCATTTACTAATGCATTATTAAAATCAAAAGTTGTGTTTGTTAACATTACTTAATGCACTGTGAACATGAACAAAAAACGAACAACTGTATTTTTATTAACTAAACTAACATTAACAAAGATGGTTAAATACTGTAATTAATGTATTGTTCATTGTTAGTTTGTGTAAGTTAATACAACTAATGTTAACAAATGACATCTTGTAAAGTGTTACCACAAAAACTGATAAAAATGACTATAACCTAAACTGAAATTTGAATGAAAATGGAAAATATAAAAATCAAAAGCTAATTAAAAAAATTAATAAATTTAGTAACACTTTAAAATAAGGTGTCACTTGTTAATATTAGTTAATGTATTAACTGTATTAACTATAACGAATGAACAATGAACAACACATTTATTACAGTATTTATTAATCTTTGTTAATGTTAATTAATAAAAATATAGTGATTTATTGTTTGTCCATGTAAATTCACAGTGGATTAACTAATGTTGACAAATGTTGACTTTTGGGTTTAATAATCCATTAATAAATGCTGAAATTAACTAAGATTAATAAATGCTTGTTCATTTTTAGTTCATGTTAACTAATGTAGTTAACTAATGTTAACTAATGAACCTTATTGTAAAGTGTTACCATAAATTCTGTATATAAATAATAATAATAAAAAAACGCATTAGACTGACATTCATTTGACAAAAAGAGACATTTTACAAAATATCTTTGTGTTCCAAAAAAACGAAAATCATACAGATTTGAAACATCATGAGGGTGAGTAAATAATGACAGCATTTTTTTTTCTTTAATACTGGAATTTTTTGCTCACATACCTTGTGATCGTGTCTGCAGTGTGAGGGAAAGTTGGTTTGGTCATGTGAGTGGTTGATAAGTTCGGTAAGATGATTGGCACTTTGAAGTAGCTGGCGCACTTGGTTCACCACACCCATGTTCAGGAGCAGAGTCTCTCGTTGGTGAAGTTCACTGACTCTCTCTGCCTCCTCTTCCTCTATTAGGTCAAGAGCAACAGGTGTATCTCCTCTCAAAGTGGTCTGCTCTAGCATGGCTGGTAGCTAAAGAAACAGATTACACCATATGGAATTCATTAGATATTCATGAGCTCAAATATAGACACCAGGGTCCCTCTAGTGGTAGGTCAAATGAACTGAATGTTCAAGAAAACTTGCAATACACAATGAATAGTGCAAGCAATTATGATTAACACAGAGTTTACAGAGAATGACTCACTGAAACAGGGTTTTGATGCGGGGGTTGAATTCTTCTTGATTTTGCTTTTTCACCTGCAGATTCACCTTGAAGATCCTGCTTACGTGTTCCTTTCTTTTCCCGTTCTTTCTGCTCCTGCTTCAGACGCAACTCCTGGAGCTGCTGCCTACAGATACATGCATTTTGAATTAAAATATTTCCTCTGCTGTTGTTTAAAATTAGCTTGACATCAAGAAGTACTGCATATGGACACCTGGCACACTCCTCCCTGGCTTTGGAGGCTGCAGTCTCCTGGAAGAGGGAGCTGCTGTGCTGAAAATACTTTTCATATTTCTCCCCTCCTTCCCGAGGGAAGATCCGCCGGAATCCACCCATGTGTTTTGCTTCATATTTCTCCATCTGCTCCACACTAGCAGCCTGTGACTGACGAAGCTCCTCATTCCTTGTGAGGCACAACACAGGGAATTTTTTTGTACGATTTTGCTACAACTCAGTCTTCATATAACTAGTATGAAAGCCTATTTTTTTGCCATGAAGTAAAAAGGTAACTGCGAGCATTGTTAGGGAATACGTAATTTCATTACAAAATATATGTAACCGTTATCTGTTGCAGTTACTGAGAAATAAATGTTTAATTAAATTAGTTACTATTACTTTCACACACATACAGATTTGATTGATTTCTTTCCCAAATAGCATTGGTTTCTTATATTTTAGCTCAGTCAATGTTTCCCAACCCATACAACCTTCGTTCGTCTTCGGAAGACAAGATATTTTTGATTATAAATCTGTATTTACCTCAAAACGATCTCAAAGTAAAAAGAGGTGCTAAAGTCTGATTTTGTGGTGGCTGTGCTTTAAAATGACATTTTTATAACCTTAATTCAAGTGAAGGATTTTGGAAGTCTGACAAAAAATGTATACATTTAAATTTTGAAAAGTCATTAAAAAGTCATCAATTGTAATCAGTTAAACTACTTTAAAAAAAAGTAATTGAAATAATTAAACTACTCATTACATTTTAAATAGGTTAACTTGTAATCTGCAACCTATTACATTTCCAAAGTAACCTTCTGAACACTGATTGTGACATTTTATCTAAATTTTTATTTTTTACCTCATCATTTTTAAGATAACATCTCACAATTTAGAATCTTTTTTCTCAGGATTTTAAGTTTATCTTGTAATTTTGACTTTTTCTTATCTGATTGCAGTTTACATCTCACTACTCCCAGAACATTTCTTGAATGAATTATGCAGTTTGTGAATTATTCAGTAATTACAAGATATAAGTTCCCAATTTAAAAAAAGTTCTGAGATTCATCATTCATCCATTTTAAAAATCCTGAATAAGGTCCACAATGGATTATGAGATGTTAAAGGGATAGTTTACAGAGAAATGAAAATTCTGTCATTAATTACTCTCCCTCATGTTGTTTCAAACCTAAGCAAGTATTTTTATGAAATCTGAGAGCTTTCTGACCCTGCACTGACAGCAACACAACTACCACGTTCAAGGCCCAGATAGGTGGTCAGGACATCATTTAAATCAGGGGTGCTCAACCCTGATCCTGGAGATCGACCTTCCTGCAGAGTTCAGCTCCAACCCTGACCAAACACACCTGAACCAGCTAATTAGGATCTCAAGGAGCACTTGATAATTATAGACAAGGTGTGTTTGATTAGGGTTGGAACTAAACTCTGGAGGAAAGCCGATCTCCAGGAACAGGGTTAGGCACCCCTGATTTAAATAGTCCATGTGACATCAGTGGTTCAAACATAAATTTTATTAAGCTACGAGAATGCTTTTTGTGCGCAAAGAAAACAAAAACAATGGCTTTATGCAACAATTTCCTCTCTTCAGTGTCAGGCTTTGATGCGCGTAAGCTTTTGGATTTCATCAAAAATATCTTCATTTGTGTTCTGATGATGAACAAAGGTCTTACAGGTTTGTAACGAAATGAGGGTGAGTAATCAATAGAATTTTTATTTTTGGGTGAACTATCCCTTTAACTCAAAATGTTAAGTTGTAAACTCTGAATTACAAGAAATAAAGTCAGTTTGTTTGTTACATGGGCTTCAATAAACTAGTTCTGTTTAAGTGCAGCTGTGGTTTTTGTGGTACCTGGCCTCTCTAGAGCGGTTCTGCTGGAGTCTCTCTTTTACCCGGCGTTTCTCCTCCTCTGTGATTTTTCTGCGGTCACAGGCTCCCAAGTTAATCAGTACCAAAGTGTCATACAGCAGGCTGTCCTTCACCTCTCGGTCTAAACGGGAGTCTGTGGTGAAGCTGGGGGAATGGTTGACCTAAAGACAAGGTATGATAGGTTGCATATATCTAGAATGAAATCAACTTATATAGCTTGTGTTATATCAGAAAGTCACAAAAATGGTCTAAACTACTTCATAGGGTGATCTAAGCCTTAAAATAAACCCATATACTGTACCTCAAGAAGCCAAGGTTTAAGTCGACGGTCCAGTAACACATCAAATCCCAAGATCTCAAAGCAGGCACTTCCAGATGCATGATTAGGGAAGCAGGTGTGGTAGTTGTGTTTGAGAATGGGGTGGGCTGATATTAGTGTCTTAATGATGACATCCTCAATGTCTGTCCACATCTTCTCAGTATCACAGCACATGGCTTCCATGTGCTTTCTAAAGCTGGAGAGTTTCCTGTTAGGATGTAATAAAAAAATGTTTTTCTGTGCAGTTTTAAAGAAAAATAGCTGAAAATCATCATCTGCAAGAATTTATAGATTACCGTTTGCTGCCGGTATCTTCATCACGTACAAAATTTTCACTATGCTTGTTGATGGCATAGTTAGTTAAGTGCATGCAAACATCCTCCTGTAGAGTTGCACGAAGAAACGTTAATAAAAGAATTAAATTAACCACTGGTTTTAAGTAGATATTTTATTACAAGGAATTTTTGTAGATTTTCCAGTGTGCTTTAAGCAATATTTAAGGGATAGTATACCCAAAAATGAAAATTCTGTCATTAATTACTCACCCTCATGTTGTTCCCAACACATACAACCTTTGTTTGTCTTCGGAAGATATTTTTGATGAAATCCTAAAGCTTTCTGACCCTCCATAAACAGCACGTCCTACCAAGTTCAAGGTCCAGAAAGGTCCCAAGAGGGTTGACTAAATACACAGGCGCGTGCGTCATGGTACTTCTCTAAAATGGTGCTAGGGTGATGCGAAGGAGATGAATTGTTGTTTTTTTGCACAACATAAAGCATTCTTGTAGCTTCATTAAATTATAGCTGAACCGCTGATGTCACATGGACTATTTTGTCGATGTTCTTGGTACCTTTCTGGACCTTGAACGTGGTAGGACCCTTGCTGTCTACAGAGGATCAGAGAGCTGTCAGATTTCATTAAAAACATCTTAATTTGTGTTCCGAAGACGAACGAAGGTCTTACGAGTTTGGAGCAACATGTTGATGAGTAATTACTGACAGAATTTTCATTTTTGGTTGAACTATCCCTTTAATTACTACCATGATGCATCTGTTTCAAGTTTGTATATTTACTGTTTTTAGAGCGCCTTACCAAATTGCTTCCAGTGGGCTCAGTATATTGAGTGGTGCAGAAACGGACTAGTCCCTCATTGTACATGAAGATACGGAAGGGGTCACAGCTGGTCACTAATACGTAAATGCGCAAATCAAACTTGAACCCATCGATGATGAAAGGCTGCAGAAAAATAAATTAAGATTTTATCTTAAATTGGATATTAGAATCATGACAGCAGTGCTTCCTGTTGTAGCTGTGACATGGCTTTATGAACACTGTATTACCTTGGATATGTACACCTGGCAAATCATGTGTTCTCCTGGCCGAATATCTTTGTTGGACTTGGTAAGATAGATACCACGACCTTGGCAACCTGAGTCTGGCTTGCAGATATACGTTTTGTGCTTTTTGGCTCTGGTGTAGGCTTGGAAGTCACTATAACTGCAGGACATTGAGAGATGAGGTAGAAAACGGCAAACAGATCAAAACTTTCTTTTTATGCTCATTAAAGACGGTAACTTGATAGTGTGATTGAAGTTAAATCAACTCACTCTGCAGGGAGGCACCATGTGCGAGGAAAAATGTTGTACTCCTTCGGGAAGAGTTTCAGCATACGGTTCATATTGCGTGCGAGCAAGTCTTTCCTGCAGATTTCATTCATGCCAGGAAAATGGTTGATTTTCTGTGAGGGAGAAATTTAAGCATATTGTTAACCAAGGGGAACGAATGAAACTGAACAGGACACTAAATAAGAGGAGAATGACTTCTGGCAGCAAACACCTGGTAGCGTTTCATATCCATGACTCTGTCTAGTGAAACAGAGCAGTCGGTCCAAAACAGGGTCCAGTCTTCTCCTTCTGCAGCCTCTCGTAGCCCATATCTGCGAGCAGCACGATGCACTTGAAAAAACAAAACATGAGACTGCATTAACAATGTTTATTAAATGCTTTAATATTACAGTTAATTTTGAGATTATATCCACAAATGTTCAAAGTTAAAATCACAGAGCAAAAGCATACCACTCTCATATTTGCAGTTGGTGAGATTTATCCACAGTCATCTGAAAAAGAAGAAGAGGACAAAGAGACAGACCTGTGCATTGTTCAGGAATCACAATAATTTTGTTAAAATGTCCCGTAGCTTTTAATATGTCTTATAACTATTGATAATTTAAGTTAACAAATTAAAAAGATCTGAGTTGGGTAATGCACTAGATATCAACATTTATGCTGCATTTATTAATCTACATTAATTTATAAAACTGCTACTGTTGATTGTTAGCTTGTTTGTTCATTATACATTGATTCATTAATTCATAATTCTTTTGCTGCTTATCTGGGACTGGGCTGTGGTCATAATACATTTGCTGATGATATTCTATACAACTTTAAATGTTAAAAATGTATATACTGAAATTAACATTAACCTAGATTAATAAATGCTGTAAATATATTGTTCATTATTACTAACTTATTTTATTATTAACTAATTTTAACAAACTGAACCTTATTGTGACGTTACAGTAATATTGTATCATGTACACTACCAGTCAAAAGTTTTTGAACAGTAAGATTTTTAATGTTTTTTAAAGAAGTCTCTTCTACTCATCAAGACTGCATTTATTTGATCGGAAGTAGAGCAAAAACAGCAACATTTTGAATTATTTTTCTATTTAAAATAACTAATATAAAAAAAAAACTAACATAAAAATAAATATTTTTTTGGGGGAAGAAATTATAGAAATAAAGGATGCTTTAAATTGATCAAAGGTCATGAAAAAGACATTTATAATGTCACAAAAGATTTCTATTTCAGATAAATGCTGTTCTTTTGAACTTTCTATTCATACCTGAAAAATTCTACTCAGCTGTTTTCAACATCATAATAACAATAAATGTTTTTGAGCAGCAAATCAGAATATTAGAACGATTTCTGAAGGACTATGTTACTGGAGTAATGATGCTAAAAATTCAGCTTTAAAATCACAAAAATAAATTACATTTTATTCAAATAGAAAATAGTTATTTTAACTTTTTAAATAGTAAGTATATTTCAAAATTTTAACTGCTTTTGCTGTCCTTTGGATCAAATAAATGTAGGCTTGGTGAGCAGAAGAACTTCTTTAAAAAACAATCAAAAGCTTACTGTTCAAAAACTTTTGACTGGTAGTGTACACTACTATTTAAAAGCTTCAGATTAGAAGCTTTTATTCAGCAAGAATACATTAATAAATCAGATGAACACATTTATAATGTTGTAATTTCAATTTTAATAGATTAAATGCTGTTTTTTAATTCATAAAAAAGCATCACAATGTTTTAAAATATAAAATAAAAAAAGAGTTCTCAACATTAATATGAGAAATGTTCCTTGACCACCATATCAGCATATTATTATGATTTCTGAAGGATTATTTGACACTGAAGACTGGAGTAATGGCTGCTGAAAACTCAGCTTTGCCATCACAGGAATAAATTACATTTTAAAATATATTAAAACAGAAAACAGTTATTTTAAATTATAATAATATTTTACAATATGACTGTTTTTACTATAGTTTTGATCAAAAAAATGCAGCCATGGTAAGCATAAGAGATTTACTGACCACAAACGTTTGAACAATAGTGTATATGAATCTCATAACATCGAAATGTCTTACTTCTTTTTTCTCTTTTTCTTCTTGTTGGCTGCAGGCAGAGGGATTGGAGAGTTACAGGGCTCTGCTTGAGTGTCACTTCCCCAGCCTTCTCCCTCCACCCCTGGATCAGGCTCACACCTGCACGTTTCACTCACCGAGAGCTCTGCCGGTGTCCCCATTCTGAGAACAAACATAAAAGTTTGATGAAGACTGAGCGAGGGCTGAGAAACTAGATTTAGTGAAACATCCGTTTAAGAACTCACAAGCTGAAAGACCTAATATTGCTACGCAATGTCACATCCTCAATGTGAAACTCAATCAACCTTATCTATAGCGCGCTCATGTAAAGGGCAAAATGCTCAAGCATCATGTTTCTGTCCTCATTTCTCTCCACAGATGAGTAGCTCACTTGTCAACAACAGGATTGAGGTTTTGTCACTTAACACTTCAACTAACCCATATTTTTAGTATTTAATCATTTTAATGCATTAAATAATTTAGTATCATCAAAACACCAGTGACTATTTTAAAAAAGCCATGCAATTTCACACAAAGCTGACTGAGGTCCAATTCAAGTTGTAGCTGTCAATTAGAAGAGAGTAAGACTCCTGGCAGACCTTAATGATGTAACTGTATTCTGATCTAGTGAACTAGATCATCCTGACCATGACCTTTTGGCCCTGAGCTCAAATGAAATGACTTAGGTTCAGGTAAAAATAATAAACACATTTTAAAGCAGAACCATTTCACTGTGATTCATTAAAGAAAAACACATAATGTAACATTTAAAACAATCATTTTATCTAATAAAATGCACACATTTTATAACTAATGAAACACTTACGGTAACCCTTGATCTCTTTAGACGGAGGGCAGCAGTGCTAGGAGTCAGATCACAACCCTTTAAGACGGAAAATTCTCCTGTCCACACCACTTAGCTTTATCTGTCCAGTGGACGGCTATCATCCTCCCCACAGCGAGCTGTCGTCTGGGCGCTGGCACGTAATACCTGACAAAAAGGAACAAATTCGCCTCTTCTGTGATGGGTGGCCCAACTTGGATATACTTACATACTGACATGCTGAAACCTCAAGATCAAGTGACCTATTAGAAACACAGGAGACCTAAACCTGATACATGAACATGAAAATGAAGTCCAGGAGGCGAGCAAGAATCAGAGAAGAAAGACAATCCCTACTTGTCAAACCTGACGAGAAAAGTGGTTGGTTCATGGAACAAACAAGCAAACATGAAACGAAGTTGTTGGTTACAATAACGTTACACTTGGATGTGCAACAATGTATTCCTGATACTTTTCATACGAAATAATCATTAAAAACAAAATAGATGAGGATAAAAATGTAGATTATCAGATGAATATTCAATGTTGTAACACTAAAACAAACAGAAACCAATAAACACTTTTTTTTCTCCCAGTCCACCCTGAAATATCCTGACATTTAAGTCACTCACACTGTAATTATAGTTTAACTGAGGTAGTTTAAAACAACCTAAAAGTACTTTAGGACGTTTTATTCTTTAAAATAACTATCTAACTAATCATAACACATAAATGCCCTCGAACTACCTTTTATTTTGTGGTGGTTAAACCAAAATAATGGCGCACTTCATTCCGTCGTGTTGGAAGTCAGTGCACGACTTTCCCTGTACAATTGCCATGGCAACAGAACGCGTTTCAAAGCAGGTTAGCCAGCTAGTTGGCTAATATCCTTAATTAAAAAATCCGGCGAATAAGCTCCAATCTGAATTAATGTACACACCTGTTGCTGTCCTTGTGGTTTCAGCGGGGGGCAGGATCGCGGATTTTCATGGCTGTTTAGGAGGAAATGTCAGCGGATTTTCTCATGCTTACTATGTTGCCAAGTGCTCTGAAAACGAAATGAGAGCACGAGGTCAGGAGAACACAGAGCCGTCCAATCTTACTTTACGCTTGCAAATGCTTGATCTCTGATTGGTTCTCACTTTGGCTATGCCAGTCTCCGTTTTTGGATCATCAATCCTGTGCGAGTCTTGTTGACACCAGATTAACTGTTACCATATAAATGGGGAAAAATACTAATTCTTCACTCTCGTACAATCACAGTAACAGACACAATAATAAGTAGTGCTGTCAAACGATTAATTGCGATTAATCGCATCTAAAATAAAAGTTTGTTTACACAATGTGTGTACACTGTGTATTTTTATTATGTATATATAAATACACATGTACATATTTAAAAAAAACTATTTTGATAGAGTGCTGGGCAACGATTAATCGCATCCAAAATAAGTTTTTGTGTACATACTGTGTACGTTTATTATATATAATATATAAATACACACATGCATGTATATATTTACGAAAAAAAAGTTGTGTATTAAATATATTTACATATAAGTTATATGAATATAAATATGTATATACATGCGTGTATATATATATATATATATATATATATATATATATATACACATATACATATATGTGTATATACATATATATATAAAAAATATACATTGTATGTGTGTGTCTTTATATATACATTATAAATATACACAGTACACATATATAAACAAACTTATTTTGGACAATTAATCATTTGAACAGCACAAATACAAATATTTAAAATATAACTTTTTTTAAAATATATACATGAATATGTGTATTTATACATAAATCATAAATATACACAGCACACATATAAAAAAGTTATTTTGAATGCGATTAATCGTGATTAATCATTTGAACAGAACAAATAAATATGAATATTTTAAATATAAAATGTTCTTAAATATATACACGCATGTGTGTATATATATATATATATATATATATACACACACAAATATACAGTACACACATATAAACGAAAAGTTTTGAATGTGACTAATCGTGATTAATCATTTGAACAGCACTAATAAATATGAATACTGTAAATATAAAATGTTCTTAAATATATACATGCATGTGTGTGTATATATATATATATATATATATATATATATATATATATAAACACACACACACACACACACAAATATACAGTATACACACATAAACGAAAAGTTGTTTTGGATGCAATTAATCATTTCAATATCTTAAATATAAAATTCTTAAATATACACATGCATGTATTTATATATACACACACACATCATAAATATACACAGAACACATATTATGCAAACAAACTTATTTTAGATGCGATTAATTGCGATTAATCGTTTGACAGTCCTAATTTTTTGTAAAAGACCAATTCCCAAAGGCTTCTCCTAGCTGATCAAAAAAATTTGTGCTTCAAGTAATTTACAATTTGAATAACGTACGACGACATCAACAAAGAAGAGTGTATTTTTGGTCTTTTTATTCAACTTACATTTTTGTTTCAATCTTTCAAGTAAAACAATGTGGAATTACAAGGGAACATAAGGAATGTAACAAATTAGAATAGAGACAAATCAAAATGAAAATAAGACCATCACCATATTCTACTAAATACCCCCCCACCCACAAATCTTTCCGTCCAAAAAGGGCAAAGAAAGCTATCTTACAACTCACTTGACTGCCAATGTTTAGCAAAAAAATAAGGTATTTCTCTTAAGAAGTTCTTTCAGGTGTTTCCCATCCCACCCAGCATCGGCCCATTCATAAAAAGGACCAATACTCCAGAAATAAAAAATAGCTGACAGTAGCAAATTTCACCGGAGAACTTTCAGTTTTGGTTGCACATAAACAGAAATGGTGTTGTTACAATGAGGGGTGGAAGAGCTTTTTACACTTAAAGCACTACAGATGACCAAACTTCTATACGTTAACATGGATCCTTGTATGGATCAACAGGCACTCTCATTTGAAACTCATTTAGATCTTGTGTTTGAGAATACAATTTAATGTGTAAAGATGATCATAATGACTAACACTTTGGGAAAGGGATAAGAAAAATAGCAAGATGTTGACTCCCATTTCTGTACTGCTATATGACAAGCAAATTTCAAGATTCATCACAAGCTCAAGAGATACACTTACTTTAGAGCTTACAAAATGCAGTGAGGTACCAGTAAAGATGTACTGACGAGTTGATGTTCTGAAGAAAAAAATAAAATCCTAAACCACAATGCAATCCTCCAATGTCTGGGACATTTCAGATGTGCAAACGGGGAAAAGCAGGCAGCAGCAGAATTTAAAAGTAATGGACTGAAACATTACACAAGACAGGTGATCTAAGCAAATAGTAACTCCAGCATAGTGCAGAGAAAAACAAAAGCAAACAAAAACAGAGAAAAAAAAAAAAAAAAAAAACATTTTTTTTTTTTTTTTTAGACCTGCCCTCTTCTTCATACCCTGGAAGATACAGAAGATATTTTCGGAATTTATCAACTGACTTGAAACAAACAATAGTCAAAACAGCTGACAAACATTATCCAGAATGCAACAGTCTAAAAACTTTACAATTGTACAATCCCCACTAAATCATTTCAACGTAGCATTAATGAATTTCTTCCTCATCAATACCGTTTGCAGCACTAGTAAACTCTGTAAAAAGTGTACAATCTATGCGACCAATCTTTTAACACATACTTCACATAGTATTTCCAGTCTTTCAGTCTTTATGATTACAGTACATAGTGTGAACAAATAATAAATCTTGCCTCTTGCCCAGCTACTTTGAAGTTCCAAAGTCTTTGTGGCAGGGTAAAATATTATCCAGGTTTGAACTCAAATTATTACGACATTTTTAAATAGTTGACCAAATCTTCATTGTCCTGCATCTATAGACCCTTTCCACATTATAAATGGCTTGACTTAAGATAGCTGAGAGGGCAAAGGCGAGGTCAGATCATATCACAATGTGCAACAGATCTCTCTTTTCCCGTCTTCTCTCGTACAGCTAAACCATGGCCTTTAAATGAAATTGATCCACTTTCCTCCAAAAAAAAAAAAAAAAAAAAAATCTGCATTCGCTCCTCGCCGAAGTTCTAACTCCTTGTTTTAATCTAAAGGTAACTTCTCTGCTCTCTATCACGTCTTGGAGTGCCGGTTTTGGGTGGATGAAGAACGTGTGTTGCTAGCTGGAGTACGTGCCTGAGCGGCTGCCAACGCAGCTACGCTCCTAAGAACCCTGTCTGGAGTCCCGTCGCTGGATCCAGCACTCAGTTCAGGTTTGTCCTGCTTCTGGGACCGCCTCTCTTTCCTGCTCTCCCTGCCTCCTTCACTCTTACGCCGAATACTCTTGCTTCTCTCTGTATCACTACCAGAGGAGGCTGCCCTGGAATGGGAGCGGGTGGGCTCAGTACTCTGCGAGCTCAAACTGTGGGTGCGCTGGCTGCTGTTACTGCTACTCCGACTTCTACTGCTGCCTGCTCCTCTTTCGCTGCTTATACTACTGCAGGCACTATGACCTCCTGAAGACCTGGTCTCTCTATTTTCATCTTCACCTTCTGTTTTTTTCTTCTCTTCTTTTTTAACCCTTTCCGTTTCCAAAGGGGGAACAAGGCTGCCTGGTCGCTGCCGGGTAGATCGAGCAGAAGAGGAGGATTGTGGTGATTCCGTTGACGGATTGGGGGTTTGCCTGCCACTCCCTGCTTTACTGTTAGATGTCTTAGGAGAGTCCTGTCCTGTTTTGCCCTTGGGTTTACTGCTTTTTTCAGAGGACAGTGGTTTGTTTTGTTGCGTAGCAGTCTTACTTCTGGGGCTGGGTGTGTTTTGGGTTCCCCTCATTGCCAAGAGCTTGGCGGCAGCATTAAGGGCTGAGCAGCGTTTGCCCAGAACCTCGGGTTCAGGGGAGGCTATCGTATTGGGTTGCGGTCCTGCAGATTTTCGGGTTACTCTTGAACACCTTTCACCACTGGACTCTCCTTCTGTTGTATTGGTCGTCTTACCCTTCTTGTCTGACCTCCCCCTTTGTTTCTTACTGCTCTCTTCATTTTTAGGAATCACGCCATCTTTTTCCAACTTCTTTTGAGCTGATCTTGTCAAACATCTTGTTATGCTATTAGAGTCCTCAGAGTCTGAAGAAGAGGAGGAAGAATTAGACTGGTGCTTTTTGTCAGACTCTTTTTCGGTTTTCTCTTTTTCAGACTTTGTATCTTCCCGTTTTCTTTTTGCAGGCTTCCTACTCTCTCCAGCCTTTTTGGACTGGGATGATCTTGTGCCACAGGAGGATACAGAAGATGGGGAAGAGGAACGAACGGACTCCTGGCTGCTTTGCCTACTAATGCTTCGTTTTTTGGCAGAAGCTCTGGTCTCTCTGTCCTCTCTTGACTCCTCTTCTGATTGCTTATCAGGTCCATCACTCTTAGTGTCATCATGGGACTCGATATCTGAGGCAACTCCGGGTGTCGGTTCCTTCGGCAAACTATCCAATTTCCTTCTTTTTGGCTGCGATAAGACAATGGCTATCTCTCCTGCGTCATCTTCAGCAACACTGCTTATTTCCATTTTCTCTGTCTCCTCAGTCACAACCTCTTCCTCTGTTACAACCTCCTCCTGTTGGCCTTCGTGATCGTCAGCCATGGTCTCCATTGGTATGTTTTTGGACTGAGAAGTATCTGCATCTGTATAATTGGATGTGGATAACAAATCAGTTGTTATCTGATTAGGGGTGGATGGAGTAGGTGAAGATGCTGAAGATATTTTGAGAGGTACAGGCGCTAAACCTGCTGCCGCTTCGATGTCTGTAGTCTGAGGTTGTGAAGGAGGAACAGAAGTTTGATCAGTCTTAAGTGTGGGCTGTTGGACTGCTGACACAGTCAGTGTAACAGAAGGTTCTGGTGCCTCCAAGTTAGATGAAGATGATTCTAGCATAATCCCAGAAGTCAAAGCAGGTGAAGGAGAAGTCTGGGTGGGAGTGGGATGAGTGGGAGATGCAGCTATATTGCACATTTGTTCAACAGAAGTTTGTGGAGAGTCTTCAGTTGTACTGGTTCTATGTAGGGGTTGTGAAGTGACTTGAGTCAGTGTAGTTGAGAACTGCAAATTATCTTTTTGCTGATTAACTGTGAGTGAATCCTCCTTGGTTTCGACAGCAGTCACTGAGACATTTGAAGGTTCTAAAGATGCTGTGATTTCACTGGTCTCAAAATGTACAGGTGTATGGGTAAGTTCCTCTTCCTGGATGGAGACTGTACAAGTGGGAGGCTCTCTGAGAGGACTTGAAGGATGTAGTGTAGGGGAGGAAGCTGTACAAGTCTGAGAGATTGCTGCTGTAGAAGTGCTGTGTGGTGAAGTTTCAAGTGTATTCCTGTCAGAGTCAATGCATGCAGTTATGGGGTTCAGACTGGTTTGAGTTTCACCATGTGAGTCCACAACAAGTTCTGATGTAGACAATGACATACTTTCAGAGTCCGTATGCATAGAAAACATTAAAACAGATGTAGTATTTTGATTTGTTTCAGAATCGAGTTTAGGAGATGACG